>NC_133456.1:113682788-113982788 GCF_048565385.1 Saimiri boliviensis | reverse complement strand
ACTTAACTTTACTTGCTGGGCCTTCATTTCCTGATCTGTCTCTAAATGGTCATGATGATAATGCTGAAATCATGAAGTTGGGGGTTGAAGTAGGCAGTACCTATATGAGGGTTTACACAGGCCAAGTATACTCAATAGTAGCATCCACCAAAGGTCATCTCACAAGTCTTCTATCCCATAGGCTTAAAGAAAATTGGCTCATTCATCTCCTAATTTCATTTTTGTATCTGGGAAGCATCTGCAGCCAGGAAAGCTTATTGGCTTTCCCACTCCTACCCCAACCTGACCTCTGCACTGTAGAAGCCACTCCATGAACATACTTTTCCTGCCTCCTCTCTGCTTCTCCCTCCAGTGCTGAGTATTTTGAGAGCACTTTCTTTTCTTAATAAGAAGTGAGATTGCAACTTAAATTTTTTTTGTTGTAAAAAAATGCATAACACAATTTACCATCGTAACCATCTTAAAATATATAGTTTAGGAGTATGAGTATATGCACATTGTTGTGAAACAGATCTCCAGAACTTTTTCATCTTCCCAAACAGAAAATCTCTACCTGTTAAACAACAACTCTCCTTTCTCTTTCCCCACAGCCCCTGACACAGAGCAACCCACCTTTTTCCCTTAGGATTTTGACTGCTCGAGGTACAGAATCTGTGTAGGAGCAGAATCAGTTTGCATTTGTATCTTTGTACCAGGCTCATTTCACTTAGCATAACGTCCTAGAGGTGCACCCATTTTGTGGTATGTGACAAAATATCCTCCTTTCTTATTAAGGTTAAGTAATATTCCATGGTGTATAATAAAACAAGAAGTAAGTATCACTCTAATACCAAAACCAGGAAAGAACATAACAAAAAAGAAAACTACAGGCCAATATCCTGATGGTTATAGATGCAAAAATCATCAACCAAATACTAGCAAAATGAATCCAACAGCATATCAAAAAGATAATGAACTGTGATCTAGTGGGTTTCATACCAGGGATACAAGGATAGTTTAACATAAGCAAGTCAATAAACATGATACATCTGCATAAACAGAATCAAAAGCAAAAATCACAGGATCATCTCAATTGATGCAGAAAAAGCTTTTGACAAAATCCAGCATCCCTTTATGATTAAAACCCTCAGCAAAATCAGCATCCAACAGGCATGCCTCAATGTAATAAAAGCCATCCATGACAAGCTGACAGCCAACATTATACTGAACTGGGAAAAATGGAAAGCATTTCCCCTAAGAACTGGAACAAGAAAATGATGTCCATCCTCACCCACTTCTATTCAACATAGTACTGGAAGTCCTAGCCACAGCAATCATACATAAGAAAGAAATAAAGAGTACCCAGATTGGTAAATAGGAAGTCAACCTGTCATTGTTTGCTGATGATATGATCATATACCTAGAAAATGATAAAGATTCCCCCAAAAAACTCCTAGAACTGATCAATCAATTTGGCAAAGTTTCAGGATACAAAACTAATGTAAACAAATCAGTAGCTATGCTACACACCAACAATGACCATGCTGAAAATGAAATCAGTAACTCAAACCCTTTTATGACAGCTGCAAAAAAATAAAAATACTTAGGAATATACCTAACCAAGGAGGTGAAAGATCTCTACCAGGAAAGTTATCACATTTCCTTTAACCATTTATCTGTCAGTAGACACTGGGTTGCTTCCACCTATTGGCTATTAGGAATGCTGCTATGAACAAGAGTCAACAAACATCTCTTGAGTTCCTGTTTCCAGTTCTTTTGCATAAATATTCAGAAGTGGAATTGCAACATGATGTGGTAATTCAATTTCTAATTTTGGGGATAACCACTACACTGTATATACCACATTTTGTTTATTCATTCATCTGTTGATGGATAATTTGGGTTGCAACTTGCTTTTTAAGGTTCTATGTCTATTTTCATTTTATTCACAAAGCAAGTGTGACGTGTGCCTAGCATGTCAGCAAACCAGCATCACAAGTGTCCTGGGAGCACAAAATAAAAGGAAAAGACCCAGCCCTGAATGTCCTAGCAAATGCCTTTAAATTCTTTCCAGTCTTCAGACAGAGCTCAGGACATTATAACCATGTCCTGGAGTTACACACTACAGGATTCTTAACATAGAATTTTCCTCTGAGATAGTCTCTATCTTTAGTAGCCTTGTACACAGGGAAGAAAAACTCAGTGGCACTCTCATGGCACTAAGGACATTTTCATTCTGCATCTGAAAGTTTACACTTACAGTTTTCCCTTTGGTACCCAGCAAGTTGACAGAAGGCACTGGGATTATCCTTGCTTCACTCTTATAAGTCATTACAGAAGGATGGGGCCACCTTCTCCTCTACAAAGGTACATAGAGGGGACTCTTTCTCAGCAGTGGAAGCTAAATATCACTAGAGAGAAATGGGCATGGAGAGGAAATCTCATAAGACCTCTTCTGGAAGTAGAAATTTGGAATTGAGCTGCTCATAGAGTTTTCTTGCATGTTGAATTGGTCCTGTTTAACTGCTGCATCCACATTCTTGTCACAGGGCAATACCCGGCTGACACACCCCACCACAGAGCTTCCCAAATCTGCAGGCAAGGGAATCTCAGGCACAGTACAGTTCCCTAATGGGTAGGATGCCAGGGCCCTGACTCAGCTTTAGACATCTCCCTACAGCTTTTGCCTACCCAGGACACATCCAAAGTACTCCAAGCTTGAAAGAGTGTCAAGCTGCACTCCATCCTGAAATGAACAACAAAAAAAGAGACAAGTGGTCTAGATCCACTCACCAACACATCCGATTTAAAGCATGAGGGTGGGCCTGGGGCAGAGGAGCAGGGCGGGGAGGAGACAAAAAGGAAAAGAAGAAAGAAAATGATGCCAACTGGGCTCCAACCCTGTTCACAGCCAGGAATGGCATCAGCAGATGGCCTGGCTTGAACCCTCGCTCCCCACTCAGCCTTCCTACATGGGGCAGGTTACTTCCCTCCTCTGCCTACATTCTCCAATCTGTGAAATGGGCACAATAACCTGTGCTGTGTCCTTAAACAGTGGCGGACACAGAGTAACTCCTCAAACTAGGTGGGGCCCACATGGCAGTTCTAGCACTGTCATTCCTGTACCTTTCTCTTCACCATGGATCTTCCCCAGTTTCCCTGCAGGTGGGCAGTGCAGGGCCATTATGTCTTCTCCACCAAAACCTGTGCTCAGGAGAGAGATACAGTGTCAATCATTTCTACTGAATATGAATTTGTTGCCCGTAGGGTTTGCTTTTTAAAGCTTCATCAGTGGTTATAAAACATGATGTTACAGGACGTCGGTGAGCACCAAGGGAATCATTTTAGGGAAGAAGCACTTGCTTCCCAGAAAGTCTGAAAACCCACTCTATGGGCAATGTGGGCAGCCATCCATCCCCTCTGCCCAGGACCAAGCAGCAGAAATGTGGCTATGACCTCCTGCAGCTGTTGTCTGTGCTGAATCCATGTCTTTGGCCCTTAAGTAGCCCTGAGCAGAGCTGGGTCACGAATCAGCAACTGTGGGTACCTTAGAGCTAAAGTCCATGGAGGAGTCGAAGCATCGCTCTCTCAAAAGGAGCAATAACATTCCATTTATACGAAACGGTGGCCTAGCGAGGAAAGTTTCTTTTAACAAACTATCTGATATTGCTTTTTATTCAATGGCTTAATAATTAACCAGTGGAAGGAAAGCTACATTTAAAGGAAGTGAATGGAAAATCGATAAGTAAACGCACATCACTGCTTGTGAGAATAAAATAGGCTTTGGCAGCTGGAGCAATGAGAAGCTCTGTTGCAAACACAAATCCATCCCTTGCTCTTCCCTCCTGCTTCCCCTGTGTGCAGTAATTGAGGGGCCAAAGGGCGGCAGCATCTTCCCCATTTGTCACGTAGACGGGGAAAGTCCCAGTCCACAAAATTTTTTTTTAAGGTTTTCAAAAACAACAATTAAAAGACAGATGTGTTTTGGATGGGCAGCTGTATCTTCGTCTTTTCAAAAACAAAAAAAAGTAGTAATGCAATGTCTCTAACCTCGCCATCCCCCTACTCTAAAATATGAATAGAAATGGAAAGCTGCAAAGCTTAAGCCACCTATGCTCATTAGAGGAGTATTTCCAGCTACTTCTGGTGAGCACATTTGGGATGCATCTGACACCACCCTCAAAATATTGACTTTATGTTTCAGTGAGTATGAGGATTTATCGTCCCTTGAGGTAAATATTGACCTCCACGTTGCCACAGTCAATATTTACTGTGCTTTTCACTTCGATAAATCTTGCTATTCACCCAAATGAGAATTCAGTGCTGCTACGGCTAAACTAGCTGGAAGGAAAGGCAGCGGAGGAAAGAGTGCATAGAACTGCATAGCTCCACTCTGCATTTTCTGAAAAGGGGTCCCTGGCTGGCAAACAAATCCCAGAGCAATTGTTAAATGAGCATAATTTGCATTAGGCATTGCTCCTTCCATTTTCAAGTTCCAACTTTTCTTATGTACCATTTAACCCAGTTCCCTAGGTCCAGTGTAACTCTGTCAGAGTAAACCATCCAATAGCTCTCTTCACTTCGGTGTACTGAAAAGGACTTGCTTTGCTTAACGCCAGCTCATTGGCTTGGCTTTGTGGAAGTCGCCAGCCATACCTTGCTGTCAAAGGAATGCATTTATAACTGTGCAATTCTGCAAACACAGGCAAATTCCTAAGGAAGCTGTTTTAAGGACATAACTGCAGCACTCCATTCTATGGACTGAATTCCAAAGAACGCAGATATTTCTTCAAACTGTGGCTAATCCTCTATGCTCTGCTAAGGAGAGAGGAGCTTTGCCATTCCTGAATAAGTCCTTAAGACCCTACATGCTTCCTCTCTTAGGAAGCTAAGATATCTATGAGTTGCTCATCAACTATTGTGTTCAGAATTGGAAAGTGAGTGCAGCAGAGTGGGGTTAAAGTGAGAAGAGGGGCTATTAAAATCACCCCAGAGAGTATAATGTTTGTGGCACAGAACAGGCAACATACCTTGTAAATGCTGGTGGAATGGATAAAACATATCAACATCCATTGGTCTGAGGACTATTCATACTTATCTAGAGGGAGGTTGGTGTTATGTTGGTATAGTGACCTTCAAAATATTCCCACTAGGAAGAAGAATAGAATTTTCTCAACCCATTCAGAATAACCCTCCAATCCTGGCTATGAAAATTAATTCACTGTCCCAGAAGCTTCTAAACTTCAGTTCATTTGAAGTTTTGTTTTTAGTCTGAATATTTATAATTGTCTGTCAGAGAAGTCTCTAGACCACATTTCTTTATTATTATTTTTCTATACTGATTTCACTTTATTAAACCTTGTGAAAAATTTTAAGAGTTCAATGATTTGCTGAATCATAGGTTGCTAGAGAAAAAACACAAGAGATGATCTGTTTCACCTAGATCATTTTACAGATGAAATTGAGGCTTCTAACACTGGTAAATATGAATACATTTGTGTTTCACTGCCCACACATTCAGCTGGATAGAAAGGAGGAAGTCATAACGTACAGGAATTTCAACAGATACCTTCCTAGAGCAACATCATAAATGCCTGGAGCTGGTGGGAATAGCTGAAAGAGGGATCAGTTTTTAAATATGGTTTAATTTGCCATCTCTGACAATCTAAGTACACATTAAAGTTTTTGTCCTCTCTGCACATTTCTCTCCATTCTAAGTTTTTAAAATTACTCAATTTGTGGATAAAAGGGTAAAATAAGTGATTTTAGAAGGCCCACAGTATTGATCTACTGTGCATTCATTTCAAGGTGGTTTGAAAGGAAATGCTTAGTTGATTATAAATCTGTCTTGGACGGTAAGTCCCTGAGGAAGGAAATACATGTCTCTGTCCAGCATCCCATCACCTTGTGCAGAGTGTTGGAGGCTTACATAACTTGAAAGTGTATTTAAAACTAGGGCTCCTGGGTCTCAGATGTGGTAGGTAAAGGAAATCTGCAACTGAGTATTGGAATCCTTTGTAAAATGCCTTGTAACAAATCTGGCAAAAGGCAGCGATGTTCCTGCAGCTGCATGGATTAAGGACCAGATGCTTATGTCTGTGGTCATAAAAGACAAACAGGTAAACATGTGTTATTTCTCCAATCAACTACCCCGATTTAAAGAGGGAGCTGGAAAAAATTTTTGAACCTACAAAGTTACTAGGAAATACAAAGACCTTGGCAAAATAGAGTAGCTGACTGGCTTTCTTTGAAAACCTGACAAAATCCATTTATCTGACTCATCTTGATGTCTTCAATGGACTCGCAGGTTGATAAATAAACAGGAGAGAACATCAAGTCATCGTTTTATTTTCAGCTGTGCTTTCTGGGTACTTGACTGTCCATTTCATAAAGCTGAGAAGTGGCTTTTTGATTGTGGTCGCATTTGATTAAGAAACTCTGTGTTTGGCAGACCAAGACCTACCAAACTGTTAAATGCTTTTTAAAGGAGAATTATGACACTTTTAACAAGCCACATATCTTACTAAGCCTTGTTAGAGTAGATGCTCTCATTCTGCTGAACTGTCTTATTTTGAGATTTGGGTCCCTAATTGCTTATAAACCATACTGTTTATTGAGTATTAACTGTGGCATGGCTGTTTATTATGGGAACTTATTGCTTAATGCCTATAAAAAGCAGTCTAAATGAGCTACTCTGTGCCTGCAGTGTCTCCGCTCCCCAAAACACACATACATGCATGCACGCATACACGCGCGCACACACACACACACACACACACACACAAACGCACTCACAAGCTCACAGGGCTACACTTAAGTTCATCAGCTGAAAGAAGTATTGGCAGAATTATGCAGAGGCAAAGCTTAGGTAGCACGTTGCTTGGTAACCAGGAAGTCCTCTGTCGATTCTCCTGGGTGTCGGCCATACATTTTCCTCTGCACATTACCTACAATGAAAAGGTCGGTGACCCAATGAAATATCAGATTAAGTCAAACTATTAACTGGAAAAATGCATTTAAAGTGCTCTCGTCCCCCTGGTTGGGTCTGATTAGTATACATCATGTTCTTCCGAGGCAAGCATGAATCATTAATAGATTCAGACTCCACTGCTCCCTGCAATGAAACATCATAACTCACTGTGGAGTAATGTAGTGCGTTGTGTTTATAAGATGTGGAGCCTTCACTTAGTGTGATCTACAGTGTTGTTATTTTGTGGTGAGGACACAGCTCCTTCTGTTTTTTTTTTTTTTTTTTTTTTTTTTTTTTTTTTTTAACTTTAGTAAATAGTGTTTGTCATTGCCTTAAAGAAAGAAAAATCTTTCTTCAGAAAAATTGGTCCCAGCCTGCCTGTGCCTGCATGGGGGAGGGGAAGTAGCTGGGCCCGTAAATAGATGCATTGTTTTTTTTGCTCACTCTATGAATTTTTTTTAACCTTCTCCAGTTTAAATCAATTCTAATAGACTCAGTCTGGAAGAATCTGAATTCTGAAAATGAAAGAAAGGTAAGCAATCTCAAGACAAAATTCTGGGAATTGAGTTTGAACTCTGACTTCTCCTTGTCCTCTTCCCTTTTCTGTGGTTGTGCTGTGGATTTTGTATGAGCCAGTTGGAATTGGTATGAGAACCTATAAACTGAGAACATGTCCAGCTCTGCGTTCTCTCCCTGTAGCTAGAACCAGAAACTGAAGTGTCTGTGAGCTCAGCCATTTATAATTTAACCTCTATGTGTCTAAATTAAGCTCATTGTGCAAAAGTGATTGTATGGTAGAACTTGGGTTTAATTATCCCCACTACCCCTAATAACCCTACTTAATCCACATAAAAACATTTTGTGGGGGGAAGATGAGGGGCTACAGAACAGTGTGATTTACATGCCGTCGCGCTGAAACATGAAGATTTTCCCTGAAATTTACTCCCAGCTTTAGCTGATAGCCATCTATTCTGGTAACTATTGGATAAACTGAAACACAATTTGACACGTCAGTCCAGCAGGCATATGCTGAACACCTACTGTTTGCAAGAGACGGCACTAAGATGGAAGATGACACTCTCAGCCTGCACATCCAACCACAGGGGCAGATGTGGGAGGAGCTTAGTCCTGCAGCTGCATGAGTTCCTTTACTTGGTTGAGTGTCAGGAATCTAGCCAAGAGGATGCTTATGTCAATTTCTAAAGAGTTCATTCCTCCCACAGTTCAAACAAATGATTTATTTATTTTTCCATGAGAATCAAGGAAGAATACGCCCCCAAACAAGTGGAACTGGATAATTTGTAAAGAGAGATGATGGCTAACCACGTGAAATGTTGGGGGACATTTCATTCTGTTCTGTAATGCAGAAATCTGCAGTTTCAATTCTTTGCTTTCCTTTCCCTTTTTGCCTTTATTTCATGTACTTGCTTCTAGTTTATTTCATACAGTCCACACACAGAGTTAGGGACCTGGACACTGCCTACCTCTCAAATAAGTCACTAGCAAGTCCCCCCCCCCCGCCACCCCCAGTGCTTAAAGTTCCTATCACACACAGTAGCAGCTCCCACATTTGTCTTCCTTCTCATTTTCTCTAGATTGGCAGTAGTTAGCAGCTGCTCATCAGAGCTGCTACCAGTTGGAGCTGCCATTTAAGAAAGTATATACACAAGAGGTCCCCAAATCTCTGAAATCCGGAAACTTTGGCCATGTAAATCTATCACATTTCCACTGTTTACAACTTGATATCAAATTTATCTTTATTAAAACCACCTTTATTTCCAAGAATGTGGCAGCGGTGGGCACTGACTGTGGAGGCATGACAACGTTTCTCAGCATGTGACTGTGCCATATAGCTCATGTAATCCACCTCTTCTTTCAGAAGTGTCTCCAACTTGTCTAGGTAAACCACCAACTCCATTGTTTTGGGCTGAACTGCATCCCCCTAAAATTCACGTGTCATGGTTATGACCCCCATTCGCTCTGATTTTACAGAGGTAATTAAGTTACAATGAGGTCATTAGGCTGGGTCCTTCATCCGATCTGACTCAAATCTTTATAAGAAGAGGAGACTGGAACACAGACACACACAAAGGAAAGACAGTGTGAAGAAACAAAGAGAAGAAACCATTTACAAGTCAGAGAGAGAAGCCTTGGAAGGAACCAGCCCTGTTGCCACCTTGATCTTGGTCTGCCAGGCCTCCGGAATGATGAGGAAAATACATTCTTGTTATTTAAACCTCCTAGTCTATAGTACTTTGTTATGGCAGCCCTAGCACACTAGTGTATTCATGCTTACAACAATATCAGATTGCAGAGAAAGAAACATCAAAACATGAAATCAAGCGTTAGACTAAACTTCATTGTGCTTCAGGACAAATATCACCCATGGACAAATACATGTGCTTATATGTTTATGTGGATTAGTGTCCAGATGAAGTCAACGGGCTTTACTTCTGTCTTGGCTACAAAGCACTGTGGGCAAAGGAGCATGCCAGGCCATTTCTGTCTGTTTCTCTTATGTTGCCATCAAGGACACCCACTTGGAGGATGCCGATTTGCCAACTCAAAGCACATATCCATGTGAACATGAGATTCATTCTGAATACAAAAGGAAATCGGGAGTGGCAAAGGAAGGACTTGGGCTGAGAATGGGAGGAAAAACTGGCATTCGTCCAGTTAGAGGATCTACGCAATGATAGGAAAATGTGATCTCCGGCAAGTCCCTCATTCCATTATGTCTCTGTGTAATGGGAGCCATACCTTCTTTCCCACATTAACAGTCAGAGGAGAGGTCATAAAACAACACAGTATATGCATTAGGCCAAAAACTGGAACTGAGGCTGATGTATGTAACAGGAAAGGACCATTAACAAAATGATGGATTAAAGTTCTGTTTACATTTCTATTGGGATGGATCCTTGCTTGTTAGTTTAAGTAATCCCGTGCTTTGATTATAGCCATCAGCATATAAAAACAGGTTCTGTTAGCCCCGAAGGTGTAAAATTCTAATGTGCTCATAGAAACTCAAGAACACTATCATTCACTGAAGTACTGGGGACTCCGAAAGAATGAAGGAGCCCTTGGTTTAAAAAATAATTAGAGTTGTCAAGAAAGGCAAAAATAGGCCCATGGTTTATGAATAGCTCATTTTGCATTCTTTATGCACATGAATCTGCTTCTTCCATTAGGTCTGTAAGACTGAGGATTATCTATTTCAATTTGGTAATTTTACAGATGAAATTGAAGACTCTAATGCTGACAAGTATAAATACATTTATGTTCTACTACCCACACATTAAGCTGGATATTTCCTAGCTTGTGACAAGTATTTTTTATTGCCTACTCTGTAGCTATACATACCCCCACTTCCAGCTTCCTTTATTGTAGAATTTACCTCCTCCCAGAAGACCTGAAAACACTAGATACTTTCTAAGACTCCAGGCTTCCTTCTGGGGCAGCTAGAGCATGGGCATGTGATGTGACCTAATCCTAGCCAATGAACCAGAAAGGAAGTCTGCTAAGAGTTTGGGGGGTATATTAGTCATTTCTCTGCTGCTATAAAACATATTTGAAACTGAGTATAAAGGAAGGAGGTTTAATTGCCTGTACAGGAATTGGCTGTACATGAAGCATTGCTGAGGAGGCCTCAGGAAACTTACAATCACAGCTGAAGGTGAAGGGGAAGCAAGCACATCTTATATGGCTGGAACAGGAGTAAGAAAGATAGGGGAGTTCCTCCATGCTTTATAACAACCACACATCATGAGAACTCTATCACAAGAACAGCACCAAAGGGGGAGATCCATTCCCATGATCCAATTGCCTCCTACCCAGCCCCTCCTCCAACACTGGAGATTACAATTAACATAAGATTTGAGTGGAGACACAGATTCAAACCATATTAGGTGGACTTCTAACAAAGGTTGAATACCTTAATAAAAAAAGAAATAGATGAAATCCTTCATTTCTTCTTGGGTGAATGAAAATCACATCTATATGTGAGGTCAGGAGTAGTCAACCTGTAAATATAAGGGCATGAGCCTAAGGTCTAAGCCATGACACCAAGAAAGTCTGAGCCATGACACCAGAGATGGTAGCCCAGAAAGATGGGATGAGCCTCAGTTTTTGAGCACATCCACAAGCCACTGAAGCAACCTGAGAATGTCTCCTTGGAGTTCAAGTCATGTTGAAAAATAAATGTCCTCATTGCTTAAGCCACTTTTGGAAGGTTTTGCTTACTTCCATCTGAAAACATTCTAATATACATGTGGCTTTTACAAGAGTCAAGATTATTACAGATCACAGTGGG
Organism: Saimiri boliviensis; assembly: GCF_048565385.1. NCBI lineage: Eukaryota > Metazoa > Chordata > Mammalia > Primates > Cebidae > Saimiri > Saimiri boliviensis. The sequence continues at coordinate 113,971,530 of NC_133456.1, read as the reverse complement.
CTGTGTAGCAGTTTCTCTAACTAGTGTCAGACATGACAGAATCACCAGAGCATGTAAGTTTAGAGCTGAATGAGCCTCAGAGCTCACTGTATACACGAGGAAACTAAGGACATGAGGTTAAGGGATTCTAGTTCTTGCATCTTGCTTGTCTGTCCCACCCAGGCACTGGGAAGTTTATTGGCTGAAGTTCACACCTCAAGCTGCCCAGTGCTTCCCAAGGCAGACCCCAACTCCTGAGCCAAAAGAGACCAGGCACATTCCCTGGACTTGCTCAATATCATTGAATGGAATTCCATAGTTGGTTATTCAATGATGTTCTCTCCTTGAAAACACACACACACACACACACACACACACATTTTCTAGAAAAATCTTCATCTATAATTCAGGACATTCCTCAAGCTCCTGGAGAATTGGGGAAACAAAAAAAGTAGCAACTGTTCTTTTTCATACTGTCCAAGATTGAACATATGAAATATTATTCAGTCTAATTCTCTGCTGCATGAGCTGAAAGGTATCATGGGCTAGGGAGTCCAGGGATAGTGATAGTCATCACAATATTGATGTGAATTTACACATTGGAAACTACACACACACGCACGCACGCACACACACACACAAACATTTTTTTAATTTTCTACTCGGCATTACCTTCTAATACAGGCAAGAAATATTACTTTTGCCAACGTAGATAGAAAAAAAGTGACTGAGGCTCAAATTGTTAAGGGCCAGCATGATCTGGTAAGCCTGGTTTTTCACTTTGCTTAGTGGTTTCCTGTTTACTTTCTAACAAAATTATAGCTATTTTATTTTAGAAAGAGCCTAATAACATTCCTTAGCTGGAACTAAAAAAAAATGCTAGCAACGATTTCAGCCTCCTCCCTAAAAACAAATCAAGGGAAACTCAATGTTCCTTTTTATGCCTGGAAGGAGATGCTGTTTAGTTAAGCTCAGCTCTCAACCACAGACAAGGGTGAGCAATGGGCTGGCCATGTTTCAATATAATCTGTCTTCCTCTAACCTAAGTGCTCTTATAAACAATACGAATTAATGTTCTACCTCATAAGCTAGATGCCTGTAAAGTGCTTGTTATTATGGAAATGTTTCATGCGTGACAATCAGCAATGTCAAGACATGAGAGATTATGCTCCCAAGAAGGCGTTATTAGTTTGAGTTTAGTTTTGTTTATTGGGCAGTACACTTAAGGCACAGGAAAAAATGTTTATTGCCAGTAACAATAACGAGGATAGCTGGCATGTTTCTGCCCCTTAGGCAACAACTCTGATATGAAACCAGGTTCTTCTTGATTTCTTCATTGCCCAAGCCCTAAGGGCTCAAATAGGCCAGGAACAATTTTATTGAGTGCCTACTACAATCAAGGCACTTTGCTAGGCACTGTTGGCATTTATTGAGTGCCTTCTCTGTCTAAGAATCTTTATTATCATTATTTCTAACCTCCCAACAATCTGTCATGGTGACTATTATTATCCTCCTTTTGCAAATGGTCAAAGAAACTAAAAGAAGTTAGGAGCCTGTCCTCCCAGAACATACACTCTTAAAATCATATGCTTCAAAAGGCATCAGACTAATAAAACTGGGAAACTTGCTTTAACATCACAATATTACCAATTTAACAGTCCTACTTTGAAATAAATTCAATCAACATAATAATCTGTTGCTTTCTGTAATAGGGTTTTATTTTAACATGCCTTTAAAATTGCTCCTGTGTAATCCCAGCACTTTGGGAGGTCAAAACAGAGGATCCCTTGAGCCCAGGAGTTTAAGGCCAGCCTGGGAAACATGGTGAGACCCTGTTTCTACAACTTTTTTTTTTTTTTTTTTTGAGACGGAGTTTTGCTCTTGTTGCCCAGACTAGAGTGCAATGGCACGATTCCAGCTCACTGGAACCTCCGCTTCTCAGGTTCAAGTGATTATCTTGCCTCAGCCTCTTGACTGGCTGGGATTGCAGGCGCCCATCACCATGCTGGGTCATTTTTTTTTTTTTTTTTTTTTTTTTTTTTTTTTTTGGATTTTTAGTAGAGATGGGATTTCACCATATTGGCCAGGCTGGTCTCCAACTCCTAACCTCAAGTGATCCGCCTACCTTGGCCTCCCAAAGTGCTCGGACTATAGTCGTGAGCCACTGTGCCTGGCTGCTACACACTTTTAAACAACCAAATCTTGCACAAGCTAACTGAGCGAGAACTCACTCATTACTGCAAGAACCTCAACAAGCTATTCATGAGGGATCCGTCCCCAGAACCCAAACACCTCCCACGTCCAACACTGGGAATTACACTTCAACACGAGATTTGGAAGGGACACACGTCTAAACTATATCAGCCCCTATGACCTTTGAACTTCAAATAATCTTGGCTATTCTAACATTTTCAGAGGAGTAACAGGCACAGCTCTTACAATTCTCTCTTTGAAGCCACATGCCTCCCTGAAATGCTTCATGGACATTCATCTGACCCTGTTTAGTAACATGTATCATGTTAAATCATTCTATTTTTATTTGTGTGACTATAGAAAGCATGCATTTAATCTCCATGGTCAGCTCCCTGTGGGCAAGAATTCCAGTGTTTTGCTTCCCAGTAAGTTCCCAGAGCTGACCAGGGCTTCACCGTTTGGGAGTGAGTGGATGAATGAATGGCAGAACCAACAGCTTATTGCCTGTTACCGTTTGTGAAAATTCTTTCAACATCTTGTTTTAAAAGTTCCCTTATAATAAATATAGAAGGCATGTACAGTAACGGTCATTTTACAGGGGCAAGAAACTGTGGCACAAGGTAATGGAGGCACCAAGATGGCCGAGAGAAGCCAGCACCAGAATGCAGCTCCCAATGCATGAGACTCAGAGGGATAGAGGACTTCATGACTCCAAGTGAGGTGCGGGGTTCATTTCTGTGGGACTGATAGGGCACTGAATTTAGGCCCAAGGAAGGAGCCGCAGGGCGAAAGTCACCCAGGGGGCGAACCAAGACAGGGCAGGGCGCATCCCCATCTGAAACGTGCAGCCTGCTCAGAGGGTCAGGGACTGAACCCCCTCGGTCCTCTGTTTGGGATTCTGTGCTTATCTCATCCCTCCTGCAACCCACAGTCGACGGGAGCCCTGCCAGACGGTGGGGCGCCGATCGTAGTCGATGCAAATGTGAGCAGTGGCTACGGCTGGGTGGTGGCAAGTTGTTGCATGGACTTGGGCAGGAATTTGGACTAACACCTGCAGGATGGACCGTCGCACAGAGGGAGGGAGAGTTGAAAGCAGGGAAACAGGCCGTAAGACTGGCAGGCCCCACCCCCACAGAACTCAGACTGAAGCCCTTGCTAGAGAGCATGGCAGCAAATACACCAGCTTGACCCCAACCAGGAAGATGGAGCTCTGGGAGAGAGGCCATGGGGAAGGCGGGGCCAATCTCACCTGCAAACAAACCCCAGGGAAGGACCACCCACCCAGCAACCTGACTGCACCCGAGAGCCCAGCAACGCCCTCTACAGGCCAAAAAGATATAGCCCCAACCTCAACAGAAAAAAAGTCCACTGAGAGACTTCTCCTGAAATCACCAACTTCAAAGATTAAAGGAGATAAATCCACAAAAGTGTGTGTGTGGGGGGAACAGCATAAAAAGGATGAAGCCATCAAAGAACAAAACACCTCTTCTCCTCCCAGGGATCACAACTCCTCACCATCAAGGGAACAAAAAAAGACAGAGGATGAATCCGATGAATTGACAGAAGCAGGCTTCAGAAGCTGGGTAATAACAAACTTCTCTGAGTTAAAAGACCATGTTCTAACCCAATGCAAAGGAACTAGAAACCTAGATAAAAGATTAGACAAAATGCTAACTAGAATAACCAGCTTGGAGAAGAACATAAACGGTTTGATGGAGCTGAAAAACACAGCCCGAGAACTTTGTGAGGCATACACAAGTTTCGACAGTCGAATCAATCAAGCAGAAGAAAGGATATCAGAGACAGAAGATCAAATCAATGAAATAAAATGAGAAGGCAAGATTAGAAAAAAAAAAGTGAAAGGAAATGAGCAAAGCCTCCAAGAACTATGGGATTATGTAAAAAAACCTAATCTATGCTTGCTCAGTGTACCTGAATGTGACAAGGAGAATGAATCCAAGTTGGAAAACACTCTTCAAGATATTATCCAAGAGAAATTTCCCAACCTAACAAGGCAGGCCAATATTCAAATCCAGAAAATACAGAGAACACCACGAAGATATTCCTCAAGAAGAGCAACCGCAAGGCACATAGTTGTCAGATTTGCCACAGTTGAAATGAAGGAAAAAATCCTAAGGGCAACCAGAGAGAAAGGTTGAGTCACCCACAAGGAAAGACCATCAGACTCACAGTGGATGTCTCGGCAAAAACTCAGCAAGCTAGAAGGGAGTAGGGGCCAATATTCAATATCCTTAAAGAAAAGAACTTCAGAATTTCCTATCTGGCCAAACTAAGCTTCATAAGTGAAGGAGAAATAAAATCCTTTACGGACAAGCAATTGCTGAGAAATTTCATCGCTACCAGACCTGCCTCACAGGAGCTACTGAAGGAAGTACTAAACAGGGAATGGAACAACCAGTACCAGCCACTGCAAAAACATACCAAATGGTAAAGAATAACAACACAATGAAGGAGCCATGTCAATTAACAGGCAAAATAACCAGCCAGTAACAAAATGGCAGGATCAAATTCAAACATAACAATATTAACGTTGACTGTAAATGGCCTACACACCCCAAACAAAAGACACAGACTGACAAACTGGATAAAAAGTCAAGACCCATCAGTGTGCTATATTCAGGAGACCCATCTCACGTGCAAAGACTCACATAGACTCAAAATAAAAGGATGGAAGAAGATTTACCAAGCAAATGGAGAAAAGAGAAAAGCAGGGGTAGCAATCCTAGTCTCTGATAAAACAGACTTTAAACCAACAAAGATCAAAAGAGACAAAGAAGGGCATTATATAATGGTAAAAGGTTCAATGCAACAAAAAGAGCTAACTACCCTAAATATTTATGCACCCAATGCAGGAGCACCCAGATACATAAAGCAAGTTCTTAAAGACCTACAAAGAGACTTAGACTCCTGCACAATAATAGTGGGAGACTTTAACACTCCACTGACAATATTGTACAGATCAATGAGACAGAAAGTCAACAAGAATATCCAGGACTTGAATGCAGATTAGGATCAAGCAGACCTAATAGACATTTACAGGACACTACAGCCCAAATCCACAGAAAACATATGCTTCTCAGCACCACATCACACTTATTCTAAAACTCACCACATTATTGGAAGTAAATCACTCCTCAGCAAATGCAAAAGAGCAAAAATCATAACAAACAGTCTCTCAGACCACAGCACAATCAAATTAGAACTCAGGATTAAGAAAAGCACTCAAAACTGCACAATCACATGGAAACTGAACAACTTGCTCCTAAATGATGAATGGATAAACAATGAAATAAAAGAAGAAATAAAAATGTTCTTTGAAACCAACGAGAGTGAAGACACAATATACCAGATTCTGTGGGACACATTTAAAGCCATGTCTAGAGGGAAATTTATAGCAATAAACGCCCATATGAGAAGCAAGGAAAGATCTAAAATTGATACCCTATCTTCAAAATTGAAAGAGCTAGAGAACCAAGATCAAAAAAACTCAAAAGCTAGCAGAAGACAAGAAATAACTAAGATCAGAGAAGAACTGAAGGAGATAGAGACACAAACAATTCTTAAAAAAAAAAATCAATAAATCCAGGAGCTGGTTTTTTGAAAAGATCATCAAAGTAGACTGCTAGCTAGACTAATAAAAAAAGAAAAGAGAAGAATTGAATAGATACAATAAAAAAACAATAAAGGGGATATCACCACTGATACCTCAGACATACAAACTACTATCAGAGATTACTTCAAACAACTCTATGCACATAAACCAGTAAATCTGGAAGAAGTGGATAAATTTCTGGACACTTGTACACTGCCAAGACTAAGCCAAGAAGAAGTCGAAATGCTGAATAGACCAACAACAAGGTCTGAAGTTGAGGCAGCAATAATAGCCTACCAACCAAAAAAAGTCCAGGCCCACATGGGTTCACAGCTGAATTCTACCAGACATACAAAGAGGAGCTGGTACCATTCCTGTTGAAACTATTCTAGACAGTACAAAAAGAGGGAATCCTAACTGTTTCTATGAGACCAATATCATCCTGATAATAAAACCTGGCAGAGACACAACTGAAAAAGAGAACTACAGGCCAACATCCATAATGAACATTGATGCAAAAATCTTCAATAAAATACTGGCAAACAGAATCCAAAAGCACATCAAAAAGCTTATCCACCACGATCAAGTAGGCTTCATACCGGGGATGCAAGGCTGGTTCAACATATGCAAATCTATAAACGTCATTCATCATATAAACAGAACAAAAGACAAAAAAAATGTGATTATCTCAATAGATGCAGAAAAGGCCTGTGACAAAATTCAACAGCCCTTTATGCTAAAAAGTCTCAATAAACTAGGTATCGATGAAATGTATCTCAAAACAATAAAAGCTATTTACGACAAACCCACAGCCAATATCATACTGAATGGAAAAAATTAGAAGCATTCCCTTTAAATATTGGCACTAGACAAGGATGCCCCCTCTTACCACTCCTATTCAATATAATATTGGAAGTTCTAGCCAGAGCATTTAGGCAATAAAAAGAAATAAAGGGCATTCAATTAGGAAAAGAAGAAGTCAAATTGCCCCTATTTGCAGACAACATGATTGTATATTTAGAAGACCCCATCATCTCAGCCCAAAACTTCCTTAAGCTGATAAGCAACCTTTGCAAAGTCTCAGGATGCAAAATCAATGTGCAGAAATCACAAGCATTCCTGTTCACCAATAACAGACAAATAAGAGAACCAAATCATGAATGAACTCCCATTTATAATTGCTACAAAGAGAATAAAATACCTAGGAATACAACTAACAAAGGAGATAAAAGATCTCTTCAAAGAGAACTACAAACCACTGATCAAGGAAATAAGAGAGGACACAAACAGATGGAAAAACATTCCATGCTCATGAATAGGAAGAATCAATATCGTGAAAATGGACATACTGCCCCAAGTAATTTATAGACTCAATGCTATCCCCATCAAACTACTAACGACCTTCTTCACAAAACTGGAAAAAAACACTTTAAACTTCATGTGGAACCAAAAGAGGGCCTGCATAGCCAAGACAATCCTAAGCAAAAAGAACAAAGCTGGAGGCATCACGCTACCCAACTTCAAATTATACTACAAGGCTACAATAATCAAAACAGCATGGTACTGGTACCAAAACAGAGATATAGACCAACGGAACAGAACAGAGGCCTTGGAAGCAACACTACACATCTACAACCATCTGATCTTTGATGAACTGGACAAAAACAAGCAACGGGAAAAGGATTCCCTGTTTAATAAAGGGTGTTTGGAAAACTGACTAGCCATGTGCAGGAAGCTGAAACTGGACCCCTTCCTTACACTTTATACAAAAATTAACTCCAGATGGATTAAAGATTTAAACATAAAACCTAACACCATAAAAGCCATAGAAGAAAACCTAGGCAAAACCATTCAGGACACAGGTACAGGCAAGGACTTCATGACTAAAACACCAAAAGCAATGGCAACAAAAGCCAAAATAGACAAATGAGACCTAATTAAACTTAAGAGCTTCTGCACAGCAAAAGAAACAATCATTAGAGTAAACCAGCAACCAACAGAATGTGAAAAAATTTTCACAATCTACCCATCAGACAAAGGGCTAACACCCAGAATCTACAAAGAACTAAAGAAGATTTACAGGAAAAAACACCATTCAAAAGTGGGAGAAGGATATGAATAGACACTTTTCAAAAGAAGACAAATATGCAGCCAACGAACATATAAAAAAATGCTCATCATTGGTCATTAGAGAAATGCAAATCAAAAGCCACATTGAGATACCCTCTCATGCCAGTTAGAATGGCAATCATTAAAAAATCTAGAGACAACAGATGCTAGAAAGGATGTGGAGAAATAGGAACACTTTTACACTGTTGGTGGGAGTCTAAATTGGTTCGACCATTGTGGAAGACAGTGTGGTGATTTCTCAAGGATCTAGAAATAGAAATCCCATTTGACCCAGCAATCTCATTATTGGGCATATACCCAAAGGATTATAAATTGTTCTATCATAAAGACACATGCACACATATGTTCATTGTGACGCTGTTTATGATAGCAAAGACCTGGAACCAACCCAAATGCCCATTAATGATAGACTGGACAAAAAAAATGTGGCACATATACACCATGGAATACTATGCAGCCATAAAAAAATGATGCATTCGTGTCCTTTGTAGAGACATAGATGACCCTAGAAACCACCATTCTCAGCAAACTGACACAAGAACAGAAAACAAACACTGCATGTTTTCACTCATAGGTGGGTGATGAACAATGAGAACACTTGGGCACAGGGAAGGGAACATCACTCACAGGGCTAGGTGGTGGGGGTAGAAGGAAGGGGGGACAGTGGGGCCGGGGGGCAGGGAGGAAGGGAATAGATAACACCAGAAGAAATGCCTGATGTAGGCAACTGGGGGGTGGGGTGGGGGATGGAGACAGCAAACCACCATGGCATGTATGTACCTATGCAACAATCCTGCAGGATGCAGGAGGTGCACATGTACCCCAGAGCCCAATACAATTTTTAAAAAAATCCTAGAGCTGGTAAAGGATGGATCTAAGACTCAAGTCCAGACCTTCTCTCTCTCCCCCGCACCCTGTCTTTTTAGTATTTTCCCTACTTTAGGCCCTTATACACCAAAGTTGGCACTTTTTCTGTACCCATACTACCTAACCAAAGAAGCAAGCTTTCAGCTGGTCATTTCTTGAATGATAAGACAGAGTGTGAACCTGAGAGGATAGACCTGATCACATCCAGTTCAACCCTCAAGACCTGTGCAGCATGAACACATCAGGTGAAACAACACACCCTGGGGGCCTGTTGGGGGGTGAGGGAGAGCATCAAGAAGAACAGCTGATGGATACCTAGGTGATCGGTTGATCTGTGCAGCAAACCACCATGACACACATTTACATAGGTAACAACCCTGCACATCCTGTACATGTATCCAGGTATTTAAAATAAAAGTTGAAGAAGGAAAAAAGTAAAATAAAATGAAAAGGTCTGTGTAGCATAGACTTGCTGAGCCTTCCATTTGCAGGGTAGCTGAAATGACTCAGGGTCCCCAAGTTTACTCTTGGGGAAGCTGAGTAGGAACACATTCCAAAAAACAAAAAAAATCCCAGCTGTTTTTCTCTTTTTTTAATGTCCCAAATATATGACCCAGACTGTTAGATGCTAACTAATAGAATCTTATAGCGTCTATTACTTGCACCAAGATCTGTCATCTCAAGTTGCCCTACTGTGCTAAGATGGAGCTGGAACATGGGATCTCTCTAAAGGATCTATACAGTGTCACATTCCTGTCAGATGCCTCATTCACATTGGACTCTTATTTTCTCATGTTGATTTCTCATGCCTCAATGTTTGCCCTGTAACCTATGCCATCTAGTCTTGGTATCTACCCCTGAGCCTTGTGGCTGCTTGTTCTTCCGTCATGTACCAAACACCATGTAATAATCACAAAGATGCGATTTAAAAATGCTAAATAAACTTATTTCCCCTTCCACGAGAATGTGAACTCAGCCCTCTGTTCCTTGGCTTCTGCCTTCAGTTACTCCCCCAAGAACGGCTACAACCTCCTGCTTTCCTCTTCTCCTGTCTCCCTGGCTGCATGACAATCACTTGAACCCAGGAGGTGGAAGACAGCACCAATGCACTCCAGCCTGGGTGACAGAGCAAGACTCCGTCTCAACAGGAAGAAAAAAAAAAGTAATTATAAAATACAAGAAAAGAAGGCTCAGCCCCATTATCACCAAGTACCATCTTAACTAACTTAACCACAACAGAACCCACCCCTGTGGAGACAGCTGTTCAGACAAGGCAGGATTTTAGCCTCTTTCCTTTGCGAAATAAGGATGAGTCCACAGAAGGCCAGGCCCTTCCCATGTAGTGACATTTCTCCAGCACTGCACCATGTACTGTTGGAAAATAAAAGTGCCACCAACCTCTCTTCTTTTATTTTTTCCAGGGATAATTATGACCCCCCCTCAAAAAAAAAAAAAAGCATTATTGTCAGTAGCATGCATTAGGTGTTCAATAAATGTCACCAATCAGGATAAATGTTACCAGTCAAGACTCATTGTGAAGGAAAGACAAGAAAGTGGATGCCTTAAGGAGACTCTGGAAAAGAGGTGAGACATTTGCTTCTTTGTATCTTTTGTTAGCTCCTTTCTAAGACGCAAATCCTCCCGATCACATGCTCACTAAGAGCCCTGTTCCATGTCAGAAACAGCCTTCAAAGTTTACTTAAACCCAAGGCCACATGGGTGGAGTTGGCAGCTAAGTGCCCCCGCCAACTCCACAGCTTCTTGGAAAGGAGAGCACCTCTCCAACCATATCACCCAAGGACCTGAGATGACCCCCCTCTAGTGAGGACTGTCCTCCTGGGAGGAAGGAAGAGCTTGGCAAAAGGGAAGGAAGGGAGGAGTGGACTTGTCAGGGGAGGGAGCTTGACAACACTGTATTTCCAAGAGAGAGCAGTGGCATTAAAGGCACCGCAGGTGTTGCGCGGGTTGTTTAAGGCTTCCGAAGGCAGCCTTCACCTACCCTGTAATCCTGCCTCAGCCTGGCCCTACCCAACATCCCCAAGGGAAGGTGGCCTCAGGCTCCAGGAATAAATAGCACAGTCTGGCATTCTCCACTTTAAACTCCCCACTCTGGCCATGGTGAGTGGGCCCTCTTCCCTCCACCCATGACTCTTTCTTCACCTCCATTCCTATGTGACCTCAGACAAGTCCTTCAACGCCTTACCCTTGGTTTCTTCTTCCCAGTGGGCCCAGTAACACCGGCCCAGAGGCCATGTAGCCAAAAACTCCCCATCTCCCAGCACACCACCTGGGGAATGGTACGTTCTCCTGGAAAATGAACAACACACGGAGCTCCACTGTAAACAGGAGACTTGTGCCAGCCATGAATCAAGGGGCCTGGAATACTTTGTTTTTGTCTCTTTAGGTGTTCTGTTAACCTTCTACTTTCCCTTCTGAGCCCTCAGTATGCTGGCAAGTATTCACTTATAGCTCATGCTCCAATGGACTACACAATCCAGCAGGTGCCACAGGACTCAGTCACTGCTCCATTCCCAGCCCCAGCACAGGTAGAAGATGCCCCCTACACGTTTAGAAGCTGACTAATCACAGGGAAAGAAATACGGCATGTTTTCACCACTTTCTACAGGGCTTCATGTGCTTTCAGTCTGCGCATTCCTGCAGTCACTTCTGAAGAGGGAACCAGATCATTCAAGGCTTCTGGCTCTAATACCAGGTGGCCTTGAGTAAACTGTCTTAGGCTCCTCATTTGCAAATAAAGGAATTACACTAGGTGATCTCTGAATGCTCCTTCAGTTCTCCCATGGAAAACCAAGGGCTTTTCTTTTCTCTTCTCTTTTTTTGAGACACAGTTTCGCTCTTGTTGCCGATGCTGGAGTGCAATGGTGCCATCTTGGCTCACTGCAACCTCCGCCTCCTGGGATCAAGCATTCCCCTGCCTCAGCCTCCCAAGTAGCTGGGACTAAAAGCGCCTGCCAGCATGCCCAACTAATTTTTGTATTTTTAGTAGAGACTGGGGTTTCACCATGTTGGTCTGGCTGGTCTCGAACTCCCGACCTCAAGTGATTCAACCAACACAGCCTCCCAAAGTACTGTGATTACAGGTGTGAGCTACGGAGACCAGCCAAGCCACAGGCTTTTGACCCTCTGCTGGCATGTGCAATCTGCTGTGCCAGGTTTCCAAAGTTACTCACTTCTCCTTAATTGATTTGAAGTAATTGCATCCAACATCAGGTCTGTACTGTGGATGACTCACAAGGAAATAGAGCAGAGATATAGTAAAGGAAGGATGATTTAGATGTTCCCATGGTGGGAAAATTAGTAACTGAGCAAATAAGGAGACTAACGTTCTCTACTAGCAGAGAAAAGATGAAGTGGGGGTGATTTCCCACATTCCCAAATGAGAGGTGAACAAATGGGGAGGTCTGTTGCCAGTGCCTCCAGAAGCTCAGCTCCTCCAGTGGGTTATCTCCAGATCCTTGCAGACCCCAAACAGAGAGATAGGGCGGCCCTCAGACCTTGCTTGGCTGTCAGAAACTTCCCATCCAATGTAGAGGGGGCTGGCAGCGGTCTACACTCTGCATGTGGCCATCCTAAATTAATAAACACACTCACACCCACACTCACATACATATATTCAGACACATACACATACTAACATACACACCATTCACACATTCACCTAGACATACACACACTCACACTCACATATATACATTCACACACAGATACACGACTCTCACACATTCACATACTCACACAATCATACACACCACTCACACTCACAGATATAGTCTCACACACTCACATACACATACCACTCACACTCACAGACCTATATACTCACAAGCACACTCATATACTCACAATCACACACATGCACACTACTCACTCGTACACTCAAATATACTCACATACACACGTCACTTACACACTCACTCCACTCACACACATACACAATCACATGCACACCACTCACACATCAGTCACACACTCACACTCCCATGCTAACACATGCAGTTACCACTCACATACACATAATCACACTCATTCACACTCACAAATACACACTCACACTCTCACACTCTGATGTTTGTAGACTTCTCAAACATGCCCTTGGATTTTCAAGGGGAAATAAGTTGTAGACTTTTTCTCTGTTTTGAATTAAAAACCCAGTGCTCTCATAGACTTATTTAACAGGCACCAGTAGGATTGCGTCTCAAGTGGAATGAGGGCAGGTACTTGAGGCACCCTCTGGAAGGACTTCATCTCAGCCTTGCCAAACACAGAAGAAATGAAGGGAGCTCTGTGGTTAGTGAGCTGAAAATCGAGACGTCATACCCCGTGTCAGGCTTTGAGAAACCTCTTAGTTCATGGGGAATGGTGGACAGTCACACAATATTCTTCACAAGGACATCTGAAATATTTTCTGAAAACCTATTAGTTCATAATGAATGGTGGACAGTCATATAATATTCTTCACAAAGATATATGAAACATTTTCTGAAGAGCCAAGGATGAAGTTATATGAATGAGAGTTCCAAGCTGAATGCAAAAAGCAAAGGTTTTCAAGGAAAAACATGAAGAAAAGAAATGAGATGCTGGGCACAGTGGCTCACGCCTACAATCCCAGCACACTGGGAGGTGGGGCAGGAGGATTACCTGAGGTCAGGAGTTCAAGACCAGCCTGGCCAACATGGTGAAACCCAGTCTCTACTAAAAATATAAAAATTACCCAGGCATGATGGTCCATGTCTGTAAGCCCAGCTACTTAGGAGGCTGAGGCAGGAGAATTACTTGAGCTAGGAGGCGGAGGTTGCAGTGAGCTGAGATTGCACCATTGCACTCCAGCCTGGGCAACAGAGCCAAACACTGTCAGGAAGAAAGAAGGAAAAAAAGAAGGAAGGAAAGGAAGGAAGGAAGGAAGGAAGGGAGGGAGGGAGGGAGGGAGGGAGAAAAAGAAAGAGAGAAAAAGTAGCATCTATGTTAGAGAATAAGCATGGACAAAACTATGAGATGACCACATTTTCTTTCAAGCTTCCCCACATGTTTTGAAATTCCATCTCTCCCCAACTCTCACCTCCTCCCAGTCCTTCCCAACATTTCTGGGTCATCCAGTGCACTTTCCAGCTGGCCTGCGCCCTCTACCAGGTCAGAGGCTCACCCTCTCTATTCTTTACTTTCTTTTTCCATCTTCTTGCTCAGCAGCCTGGACACTGGCTCAGGAACTAAACACCATCCGTGTACCCTACCCAGCCCGGGAGATGGTCCTTTCCAGGCAGTGCCATTGCTGGCGTGTGAAGGGCAGGGGCCATGCTGCTCTCAGCCATTGTCCAATCTTTAACACCCAAGTACTTCACATGTAATCCTCACTCAATATGCATGTTTATCTGAAAATATTTTAAAGTTCTCCAAAATTTGTGAACTTTTTTGGATATACACCTTTGCTTACTGGTTTGAGTTAAATTTCTATCCTCCAAAATTCCCAAGTCACGGGTATGCATGTGTGAAATTTTGAAGCATATTGTTCATATACCTCCAAATCATTTGTGCTAATTTACACTCCCACCAGAGTCTCTCCAGGAAACACCACTGTTCCTTCTTTTGTAAACTCTCTTTTTGGCTCTCTCTGACCAAAAAAAAAAAAAAAAAAAAAAAAAAAGGCAGATTCCACACAGAGTTTTTCATCAAAACTTTTGGCATTTGCAAACAATTATATTGCAATAATTAAAGCTATTATTCTTCTTGGACAGAAATCTCTCTTATTTCCTGGAAGAGGATACAAATAGAGTCAAACAGAAGAGAATGTTTTGTTCTCCAAGGACTCCCTAAAGCATCCTCCTAAATAATTAGCAGCAGCATCTTGTCAGGTTACTCAACTCTTCTAGCACGTGCTGGGTGATCCGTGGTCCTCATTCCCTACCCACAGCCAACATGGAAAGCATCAAGAGGAACAGGACACTAGGACGATTATTTCCACAGCTCTCTAAGCTGAGTGGCTGGGCTTGGGGGCTCACACCTGCAATCCCAGCACTTTGGGAGATCAAGGCAGGTGGATCATTTGAAGTCAGGAGTTCAAGACCAGCCTGGCCAACATGGCAAAACCCCATCTCTACTAAAAAATATAAAAATTAGCTGGATGTGGTGGTGGGAGTCTGTAATCCCAGCTACTCTGGAGGTTGAGGGAGGGAGAATTGCTTGAACCCGGGAGTTGGAGGTTGCAGGGGGCTGAGATCATGCCACTGCACTCCAGCCTGGGTGCAAGAGTTAAGACTGTCTCAAAAACAAAAACAAAAAGCTTCGTAATTTAAAATGCAAGGAGACTGAGAACAAAATGGGCTTTGAAGTAACTGAGTTCATATGAGTCAGAGGCTTTATTATAAACCAGACAGCAGAGGTTTTATTGTAAACTCAGCTGACCTGGGAAAGCCAGTTGTTTCAAGCAATGACTATGATGATGCTCAATGATGTTTTTATTTCCAAGGCATTTTTAGTCACCTATGTTGAGGATGATGATTAAAAAGACACTCCACAGCTCACAAGGAAATGAACATGGAGTAATTATTATGAAGGGGCATGCAGATGACATAAATTCACCATTCTGCAATTCAACAGCAGCTGAATAAAATAACAAATACCGTACCCGACCCTGCCCACACTACTTGATCTTAGGCAGATCCTCTACAAGGTTGAAGAACGTCTGTGCAAGAGGAAAAGAAACACCCTGTGTGTTTGGGCTGTACTAACAAGTAGTAACACCTGGACTTTGTAAGCATCCATGGAACAAACTGAATCAGGCCAGCAATGTATAGATAGTTTAGTCTCTGAATTTTGAGACATGACTGTTTCAGCTTAAAAGTAGCTATCTTCATTAAATTGTATTTCAGCTTAAAAGCACCATTTTTGCTATCATGGCAGATACTCTACAACACAGTATGCCCAAGCCTACTTTTATCTCCATAAAGAGGACCTAGGAACTCCTAAATGGTTGCTGAATGAACAAATAATGTCTTGTGTTAGTATGACAGAATGTGATGGGCTGTGCCTTTGACTGTTTCAGCTCTTCTTTGAAAAGGTCTCGTGAGTTTTTCCCCCAGGATACAACCAAGTGAGTAGATCTTTGTTATTAATCTTTGGGAAAAAAAAAGAAGATCTGACTCATGTAGCTTATGGCTTCAGTCCAAGGTTAGTACAAGTCTTGGTGTAAGAACCTTGGGACAACTGCTGGGTTTTGGGAAGAGTCAGGGAGAAAAGAAACTCTCTAGGAGAGAGTCTGTTTAGCTCTGAGGTTAAAGCTATAATCATTTGCTACTGTGCACTGCAGCCATAAGAAAAGAAATGAGAAATATCATCCTAGAGTCAATATGATGTCTGCTGTCAAATATTGGGAAAGGCCTCTTGACAAAGAGAAAATTCATTTTTACAGGCTGAAAGGCAAAACAGTAGCCCATGAGTTGGAGTCACTCATGCAAAGGCAGCTCTCAGCTCAATGTAAGGCTTTCATAACAATTGGAGCTGGGACAATAAACATTTCATCAAAGAAAAGATTCGGTCAAGTTAATGCTACTGCTTTACTAAATAACCTCTTATATTATTCCATTCTCACACTGCTAAATAAAGACAAACCTGAGACGGGGTAAATTATAAATGAAAACGTCTTAACTGACTCACAGTTCAGCGTAGCTGGGAAAGGCTCAGGAAACGTACAATCGGGGTGGAAGAGGAAGCAAACACATCCTTCACGGGGCAGCAGCAAGGAAAACTGCCGAGCAACTGGGGGAAAGCGTCTTACAAAACCTTCAGATCTCGTGAGAACTCACGGTCACAGGAGCAGCTTGGCGGTAACTGCTATCACGATTCAACCACTTCCACCTGGCCCTGCCCTTGACACGTGGGTATTGTTACAATTCAAGATGCGATTTTAGGTGGGGACACAGAGCCAAACCTTATCACCCGTAAATTTCAATGGCTTCACACAACGGAAGTTTCTCTCTTGCTCATATGATGGGCTGATGCTGGCATTCCTGGTCAGCTGGTTCTTTCTTCCATGTGGTGACTCGGGATCCCAGGCTTTTGCATCTTGCAGCACTGGCCGTCTGCTCTGGAGTCCCCTGCTTCTAACTGGTGGAAAAGAAATAAGTGGAGATTTTCAGGCCCATTGGCAATAATCACTCTGCCTGTGTGCATTTCCTTACGAGCTGCAGCCTGCTTTCTTAGTCATCATCATCATCATCAACCCAGGTGACTATACCTTGGAAATGCAAACACCAGTGAGCATCATCATAGTCATTATTCAACACAGCTGTCTTTCCTGGTTAAGTGAGGTTTTTAATAAAACCTCTGATTAATATGAACTCAGACTTCAAAGCCCATTTGGTCCCAGTCTCTTGCATTTTAAATTATGAGGATTTACTGTACATGCAAATGCTTTTTAGAGATCCTGGCCATTAGTTCTGTGCAAATCCACCAGAAGAGTTAATCATGTGGGAACCTCTGGATCTACAGGGGTTGGGGCATGTGTGAGGCGCAATCCCAGCCAGGCTACGTGAAATCTACAGTCCCTTCTAACTTTGAGAGTTAACTAATTCAACAGACACAGTTGAGCACGTACTTCATTCATGACTTATTTTGTCAAGGAATTAAAAAAAAAAATGCATAGAAACTGCCACCTGAAAGCTTACATCCTACAAGGGAAAGCAGGACAAACTCAATGATATTATGCAACACAATATAAGAGTTATAAAAATACTATGGGAATTTCGCAGAGAATGAAGTCACTTGAAAAGAATTCATTGGAGTTAATGTCCTCAGGATAGGCCTTGAAGGAAGGGGTAGGATTTCAATGTGTAGAGGTGGGGGAAGGTCTAGAGGGCAAATAACCAGCGTACATAAAAGATTATTGAATTCCCAATATCCAATGAATTGCTCCAGAAATTGCTGTTAGTATTGACCCTTCATATCCATGGGTCCCACATCCGTGGATTCAACCAACCATGGATCAAAAATATTTGGAAAATTTCATCTGTACTGAACGTGCAGACTTTTTTGTTGTTACTCCCTAAACAATACAGTATAACAACTATTTACACAGCACTCGCACTGTATTAGGTATTATAAGAAATCTAGAGGTTATTTAAAGTATGTAGGAGGATGCACATGGGTTTATGCCAATACTGTGTCATTTTAGAGCAGGCACTTGAGCATCTACAGATTCTGGTATCCACCGGGGACCTGGAATTCATCCCCCACTGATACCAAGGGACCACTGTACTTTTCTTTAATCTTTATTTCAAGTTTAAGGGTACATGTGCAGGTTTGTTACACAGGTAAACTTGTGTCACAGGGGTTTGTTGTACAGATTATTTCATCACCCAGATATTAAACTCAGTACACAATAGTTATCTTTTCTGCTCCTCTCCCTCCTCCACCTGCCCCTATCAAGTAGACCCACCAGTGTCTATTGTTTCCTTCTTTGTGTTCATAAGTTCTCATCATTTAGCTCCCACTTGTAAGTGAGAACACGCAGTATTTGATTCTGTTCCTGCATTAGTTTGCTGAGTAATAGCCTCCAGCTTCATCCATGTTCACACAAAAGACATGATCTTGTTTTTTATAGCTGCATAATATTTCATGCTGTATGTGTACCACATTTTCTTTATCCAATCTGTCATTGATGAGCATTTAGGTTGTTTCCAAATCTTTGCCGTTGTGAATATGCTGCAATGAACATACGTGTGCATATGTCTTTATGGTAGAATGATTTATATTCCTCTGTATATGTAGCCAGTAATGGGATTTCCAGTCAAATGGCATTTCTGTTTTCAGTTCTTTGAGGAATTGCCACACAGCTTTCCACAATGCTTGAACTAATTAACAATCCCACCAGCAGTGTATAAGTGTTCATTTTTCTCTGCAACCTTGCCAGCATCTGTTATTTTTTTTTTTTTGACTTTTTAAAATAGCCATTCTGACTGCTTTGAGACAGTATGTCATTGTGTTTTTGATTTGCATTTCTCTAATGATCGGTGTGATATTGAGACATTTTCCATATACTTTTTGGCCACATGTGTCTGTTCACGTCATTTGCCTACTTTTTAATGGGGTTGTTTCTCCTTTGTAAATTTGTTTAAATTCCTTTTAGATGCTGGATGTTAGACCTTTGTCAGAGGCATAGTTTGCAAATATTTTCTCCCATTCTGTAGGTTGTCTGTTTACTCTGTTCATAGCTTCTTTTGCTGTGCTTTTTCTTTTTTATAAGCCTATCTTAGTATATTTTCTTAGTGTAAATGAATAAATGTCTTAATATTAGCATAGAAAATGCTCAATAAATAGTAGCCACTAGTAGCTTTAGGGGTAGAAGTATTTAAAAGTAAGAGTATTATGGATTTGCTTGTTGATTTCACATATACATAATGTAATCATACCTGGGGGCCATTAAGCTCTCTTAAATTATCTGATATTCAGGAAAAACACATTTATATATCCACCACTAACTCAGTTTAGATGTGTTAACAAACAAACAAAAGCAAAAATTGAATTTCCCCCCAAATACTATAAATGGAGCCATTGCTTTCCCTGAATTACTGGGGGAGTCAGCCCAATTCTTGGCCTGGTTGTATTACCAGAGGCCAAATGCCAGTGTCCCCGAATAGGTTACTTGGCCTTACTATACCTTGTTCATTCCCTTGAAAAATGGAAATCGCAGCCAGCATCACCTACAGCAGAATGAGATAATGTCTGTAAAGCACACTCTACTCCCTGCTTGAGCCAGGCCAGCCCTGTGCCCGCAGACAATGACAAACAAATATTTCAAACCCATCTGAGTTCACTGGTACAGGTTATATCTGAAAAGAAGCTTCATAGATATTTTTCTTATTTAATTCATCTGGTGTCAGATGCTCAAGGTTCCATACTATCCTTTATAAATGGATTCGCCCTATAGACTTGGGGGAATTATGGAGCTTGCTCTGTGCTTTCTGGTCTTCCCACAATTGCTCAGGGGCTTTAAATCATTAGCTAATCTTGACAATTAAGGATGAGTGAAAAAGTTCAAAGCCTTGCAAACACCCACCCAAGAAGAAACCACTGGAAGTTAGATAAAATGTTCATTTTCAGGCTAACCAGAAATTTTCAGTGCCAGAGAATTAACAATCAACCTATCAGGCAGAGTTGGAACACATTATTTGCAAACCAACTTGAATTTGATGAGGCTGTGGGGATAATTTTGAAGGAAATTGGACCTAAACATTTCTAGAACTTAAATGTTTCCATGAATGTGTTTGCTCAGATGTTTAAAAATATATATACGGAACATGGGTCTTACTTCCTTCCACAGTCATGGTTACAATCCATGACCATTTGAAATATGCAATGGGCTAAAGAGGGAAAAAGAAAAGTGTCAGAAAGGAGAAACAGATTTTTATTTTATAATAACATAGAAGAAAGTGAAGTTTTGCAGACCTATGGTCAAAATTAAGAGACTGAGATAATCACTTACGAAATGTGTGTGAAGCCCTCAGTTAATGCCAGTTTTTAGTAATATTATCAAGCTCCAAGAAAAGGTGCTCATTTTTCTCCCCACTCATAAAACCTCACAGGTGGAAGAAGTGAGTGGGGAGAACAGAGCCTACTGGAAAAATAAATTTCAAATATGTATTTTATATATAGCAAATGCATATGAAAATATGCCTGTGTGTTTATTGATCTATAAATATATAATACATAAATATAAATCATATAAATACATAAAACTATAAATATAATCTATACACATATGTCTATGTATATTATCTGTGTTTGATAAATTAGGTATTATATATGTAAAATATTTATTATATATCTGTGCGTGTTTGTATTTTTAAGGAACATATATGAGTCACAAGAGGAGTCTGAAGCCTAATTTAGCCAGTTGTTTGCAAAATGTTGTATGATCCATGTCAAATATCTTCTTTTTTTTTTTTTTTGAGACAGAGTTTTGCTCGTTACCCAGGCTGGAGTGCAATGGCGCAATCTCGGCTCACTGCAACCTCCGCCTCCTGGGTTCAGGCAATTCTCCTGCCTCAGCCTTCTGAGTAGCTGGGATTACAGGCACGCGCCACCATGCCCAGCTGATTTTTTGTATTTTTAGTAGAGATGGGGTTTCACCATGTTGACCAGGATGGTCTCGATCTCTTGACCTCGTGATCCACCCGCCTTGGCCTCCCAAAGTGCTGGGATTACAGGCTTGAGCCACCGTGCCCGGCCATGTCAAATATCTTCTAATAGGGGCCAATGCTGCTTTACAAAATTGTGATTCATTCCCTCTGAGCTCCCTTTGGATTTCC
Source organism: Saimiri boliviensis (assembly GCF_048565385.1). Lineage (NCBI taxonomy): Eukaryota > Metazoa > Chordata > Mammalia > Primates > Cebidae > Saimiri > Saimiri boliviensis. Next base: position 113,950,428 of record NC_133456.1, on the reverse strand, counting down.
AGCTGAGAGGACAGAGGCTGGCCCTCAGGGCATCTTCTCTAGTCATTCCAGCCAAGGCTCTGTTCCCCCCACTCACTTCTTCCACCTCTGAGGTTTTATCAGTAGGGAGAAAAGTGAGTGAGAACTTTTTCCTGGAGCTTGGTAATATTATTAAAGACTGGCATTAGCTGAGAGCTTCACACACATTTCATAAGTGATTATCTCAGTCTCCTAATGATGGGATGGTCTTTGCAAGCCCCAAAGCAAGGAACAGACGTGGTGAATACCTTTATCTGCATATTGATTTGTAATACATAAGGTTTCTGAAGTTAGAATAAGACAGTAAATGCAGATTCTTAATGGAATCTCCTGAATAAATTATGAAGTGCATTTCCTGAAGGTAGCACAGATCAGAGTTCATGTAGCATCCACATCCATGAATCCTTTCCATCAATGTTTGCAGTAGAAAGAGTGGCTTGGATTTTTCCAAAGCTGCATGATGCTGGTTCATGTTCCCAGCACTACGAAAGACTGGTTTTAATGAGGGAGATAAATGGCTCAGGTTTGGGAGGTCTGATCTCCCTCATTCCCCTAAGATCACCCAGGACATTTTCCAATTACTCAGGGCAGCTTCAGTGTTCCAAGAAATCTCCACACAGCCAAATACTGAGCCACCAAGTGACATCCCACACAAGGCTCAATGGGAATGTCAGATCTGAAGGCATTCATTTCTCTCAGAATCGTTGACCTTTCATCTTTTCATGATACCAGACGTCTATAATTGAATCATGATAAACAATTTCTTTTTAGGTGAAAGTTTCAATATTTTTACCTCTCAAAATCCAAATTAAGTTTTTCACAACTTTTCTTTCCTAACAATGAGCAGACCCATTCTTGGCAAGTGATACCATGTGGACTATCATGGTGCATAAATCTTCTTATGGTGCCAATTCCTAAGACCCTCAGTGTTTGGTTGCCCAGGGAAATGCAGCCTTTAAAGAGTTAACTCCTGCCTGTGGCTCTTCCAGAGAATTCTAAAGCATCCTTGACTTGGTGCAGTGCCTCACACCTGTAATCCCAGCACTTTGGGAGGCAGAAGCAGGCAAATCACTTGAGGTCAGGAGTTTAAGACCAGCCTGGCCAACATAGCAAAACCCCATCTCTACTAACAATTGACAAATTAGCCAGGCGTGGTGGCTGTAATCCCAGCTGCTCGGGAGGCTGAGGCAGGAGAATCACTTGAACCCAGGAGGTAGAGGTTGCAATGAGCCAAGATCAGGCAACAAAATGAGACTCTATCTCAAAAATAGATAGATAGATAGATATAGATAGATAGATAGATAGATAAGATAGATATAGATAAAAAGGAATTCTAAAACATTCAGAGAACAAACAGGTGCCCCTCACAGGTTAAATCCCAGACTTTCTATTTATTCACCAGGTCTTGTGCTTTGTGGTGCAGAGGTAGAACAGAAGGTCATCAGGGAGAAATCACAAAGTCAGCAAGAGGTACCAACCCCAACTTTCTCCTGTTCTAAATTTCATGGCATCCCCTCCCAATGTAGCATTTTCTACCCTTTCTCCATTTTTCATTGTCAACACCTGTGCTCAGAGCAAAAACAGATTAATCAGTAATTTATAGCATGATAGGAATGAATGCACAGCTTCACCTCCATCAGCGCATCTGCCTGCTGCATTTCATCACAGGTGGTGACAGGGAGCCCTTCCTCACTTCTGAAGACCTCTTCTGGAAGGATGAAAGCCTCACACCGCTCTTCTCCCATCTCTAAAGAAGGACCTCAGTGTACACTCAAGAGGTAAAAGAGGAAAAGTGTGGATTTCAATATGAAAGTTGTGACTAATGGTTTTTGTAACCACAGTTTCCCTGATATTAGTCACAGTATCTGAGTCATATTTCCATGGGAATCCAAGTCAGCTGATTCCTGCAGGCTATGTTTTTATTTTATAGCTAGTTGTTATAACAGCATTACATAAGCAAAAAGGAACAACCAGAGAAGGTGGATCGTAAACATGAAGAAAAATCTCATTTTAAGCTCTAAAACATCAGCAAAAGCTCTGATTCTCCCTTGAGTTTCCCATTTAAAAAAAATGTTCTTTTGCATGTGAAGCCTGATGTGCAGAGGAAGATTACACTGCATACCGAATACCAAGTAACACTACTAAGGATTCATTACATGGTAGCCAAGGGGTGGAACTTGGGAAGGGCAGACACCATGGCTTCCACGTGCCCCTTGCCACCAAGTTGGCATCACCAAGTGGACTGGAGGAAATGTGGCACCAAGAGGTTTTCCCATTTCCACATGGGAAGGTGAGAAACACAAAGCCACCATAATCCTCTAGGACCCTAAGAAGCAACCAGGACTCTTCAAGCCTCAGGGAGGTTCCAGGGAAACTGTAATTGCCACTGTTATTGTTTGATTCTGTGTCACCACTCTAATCTCATCTCAAATTGTAACCCCCAGATGTGAAGGGAGAGAGCTGGTGGGAGGCAATTGGATCATAGCTATGGTTTCCCCCATGCTGTTCTCACGATAATGAGGGTGTTCTCATGAGATCTAATGGTTTAAAAGTAGCAGTTTCCCCTGAACTCTCTCCCAATGCCTTGTGATGAAGGTGCCCACCTCCCCTACGTCCTCTGCCGTGACTGTAAGTTTCCTAAGGCCTCCCAGCCATGCAGAACTGTAGGTCAATTAAACCTCTATTCCTTACAAATTACCCAGTCCTAGGCATTTCTTTATAGCACTGTGAGAATGGCACCACTATCCAAAGAGCAAGAAATGCTTTGGAAACAAGGTCACCTCTTCTATGGTATTAGCACATGTGGCTGACCCTTATTCTGTGTGTATTGAAATTGAATTTAATTAAGTTGCTCATTTTCAAGAGTTTTCTGGGCTGACTTGGCCACCTCTATTTCAAAAGGACATAGAAAATGAACCAGGCCTTGGATGGATTTTTCAGGTTGCAAGAAAATTTCATTAGAGTACTAAGTACTGCTTTCCACAGAGTCACTTCGAGGCTGCCTTGGGATGGGGGAGGCTGAGCAGGTAAAGCTTGGCTATAGTCTCGTTCCTCAGAGCCCATACCCAGCTTTAACCAGAAGCACCCATGGTTAGACATGCTGGAGTTGCAGTACATTTTCTGCTTGATTCAGAACTGCTAAAAGTTTGAAAGAAGCCATCAGCCTACAGTGTCCCTAGATATTTCCTTTACAGTTCCATGTTTATTCATTTTCATTGACTGTTCACCTCCCAGCTTCTCCTGATGCCATTGTAAGGGGTGACCATGGGGAAAGAAAAGAGAAGCAGCATTGGGGGACGTTTGGGATGAATTTCATCCTCTCCCCAAAAAAACCTAATGTTGGGGCCATGGCCCATTCAACAGTTGAACTCATTTGGAGATGGAGTCTTTACAGAGATACTCAGGTTTATGTGAGGTCACTGGTGGGCCCTAATCCAGTGCGACTGGTGCCCTTATGAGAAGGGGAAATCTGGTCAGTGATGCACACACAGAGAGAGCACCATGTGAACAAGAAGGTGGAGAGTGAAGTGCTGCGTCTGCAAGCCAAGGACCCTCCAGGATTGCTGGCAGCCACCAGGATCTGCTCCTGGAATAGATTCTGGTGGCTGCTGGCAATTGTAGCCACGGAAGGGAGACCTGGAATGAACCACCTCGATCTTAGACTTCCGGCCTCCAGAGCCGTGGGACTATGAAGTTCTGTTGCAGAAGCCCCCTTCTCCGTTACGGCAGCCTGAGCAGATTACTACAGAGCCAAAGGCAGGAAAGACGTTGATGTCTGTTTACTACAGTGGTATCTCGTGAGCTGGGCCATGTAAAAAGTGATGCTAACCAAATGAAGTTTGAGTTTTTCTTTAAGATAAAAACAATTCCCCAAGTAGGCCTAAGCGGCCCTCTCTAGCAGGGTCCACCAGGCTCACACAGTGGAGCACACCCACGAACATCAAACAAGGTGGGCATATTCTCACGAGGCCAAGCCCCTGCTGCTCTCACCAGCCCGCTTGGCCTGGACGTCTCTGGGCAGTAATGACACATGCTTTCAAGTGTCCCCACCAGATTCCCCAGGAGCTCTGGTTTTGATATCAGCATCTATCTTAGAAGAGTACTGAATTCTTCCCTGAAGAGAGAATTTGGAAAGACTCACCCCCTCCTCAGTGGATGGCCTTAAAAAACCTTTGAGGTCGTAACCTGCCTCCTTTGCCAGCACTCTTGCCACCTTTTTTGGGTTACATTCCATGTTTTCCCCTACTGTGCCTGCTGCATCTCTCCTACTTCCTGACCTTCTTGCCACGGCTTCTCTCTCCTGGCACCCACTTTTCCTTCCTTCCTGCCAGCCATCTTGCTAAGTGCTGCTTGTCATCCACATCTCAGGTGTCTCCTCAAGGAAGCTCCTCTGACCATCCAAGACGCGTTAAGGTCTCCCTTCCATGAGCCGCCTTGGCACCCTGTGCTGGCTGCCAAAGAAAGCACTTGTCTCACCATATGGAAAGTGCCTGTCTGCCCTCTGGACCCCGTGCATCTTGGCACAGGACCCATGTCTGGCTTACTGTGGGTTCCCAGTGATTGGTGCTTATGTAGCACAGTGATACCTCTGGAAGCATTTGCTTGCATAATCGAACGGGGCAAATGTCATTGTTAGTGTAGGCTATTTCCAGACTGGTTAGAAGGTAATTGGAATCTCAAATAAGATCATGGCATGGATGACGGGCAGCAATCAACCCATAGAGAGAGATGTTTAGGAAATAGAACTGTCAATATTTAGCAACAGAACATATGGGGTGATGGAGAACAAAGACTCAAAATTTTTAGATTTCCTGATTTGGGTGAGCCCATGAATTATAAAAAAAAATGAATGAATGAATGAATGAATGAGGAGATGAATCCTCCCAGTAATACTCAGTTCTGTGGTGGTGACTGAGCAGGTTAAGACTTGCTATTGGCTTAGGAGGTGGGTTATCTGGACTCCAGACCTCTCTCTGCCATAGATGTGCTTTTGAGCTATGGGCAGGTCATTTATAATACCTGAGCTCAGTTTCTTTATTTGGAAAATGCAGATGTTGGGTGAGTTATTGCCTGAGGTTCCTTTGAGCCTTCTCTGTCTTTCTTCCCCACTTGCAGAGTGATCTGGGTTCTTAGTTAACTTCAGTGCAATGGACATAGCTCTTCTCTAAGGGCATTTGGGAATCTTTTAGCATGCAAGCATTTTCATGAAGAATTGGAGTGTCCCATAGATGCATAATATGATATCCATTCTTACAACAAGATACTTTGGGAAACTTGGCTCTGAGAGCAAAGCTGAATCTAAAACCTAGTACTCAGCAACATCAATCTTGACCTTGGGCTAACAAAGAAGAGAATCTGCAACTAATAATAATCATTTTTAAAACCACTGTGAATACATTTGTGTACATGTCTGCTTTTCCTGAAGGGTCCTGAGATGTGTCCTCAGGGAATGACACCAACACCTAGCCAGCATGACTCACTCCTAAGAACGTCACAGCAGGAACAGACGGTAGGAGAGAAGTCTGCCATGGGTTTGCAGTGTCTTTTTGAGAACATCCCACAGAAACTTCTGCTCCTAAGATCTAGCAGGGGAGCATGTGTTTGCCAAGCCCATCATCCTCTTTTCTCTTACAGAAAGACTGAATTGATGCCTGCACAGCAGTGGGGCACAATGGCTCATGCCTGTACCCCCAGCATTTTGGGAGGCCAAGGAAGCAGGATTTCTTGAGCCAAGGAGTTCAAAATCAGCCTGGGCAACATAGCAAGACTCTGTCTCCACTAATTTTTTTTTTTTAATTAGCTGGGCATGGTGGTACATGCCTGTCGTCCCAGCTACTTAGGGGACCTAAGGTGAAAGGGTCACTTGAGCCCGAGTTTGAGGCTGTGATTGCATTCACTCTAGTCTGGGCAACAGAGAAAGACCATGTCTAATAAAAGTTTTTATTTTAAAAGAAAGAAACCTGCACAGTGAGGTGGTCCATCAGAGCCACACAACTCTGTCAACACAAACCAGCCTACTTAAATCTCTTATTCTCCATATGTCAGACCCAGCATGGAAAGACATTCCAAGATGGGGGAAAATTGAAGCAAACATGGAGCCACACAGATGGGGAAGAGACAGCAGGGACGCGAGGCAAGACCTTTGCCCCATTGGCCAGATGGTAATTTCCAGGAACAGAAAGATCTGATTTGCAGAAGAGAGTGAGGAAATAACCTCTTAAATGTGGGAATTGAAGATAATAAAAGAGATGTTAAGTCATCCGCACTCATAGAAATGCAGTTCAGTGAAACCGTTCAGATCAAGGGCCATGCCAATTACAGTGGCTCACACCTATAACCGCAGCAACTCAGGAGGCCAAGGTAGATTTGCTTAAGTCTAGAAGTTCAAGGCTGCAGGGAACTATGACCACATCACTGCACTCCAGCCCGGGTGACAGGGCAAGACCCCCAATTCAAAACAAAAAGATCGAGGGCTCTGAAATTCCTATCAAGGTTCAGCCACTACTGACCTCTATAACCTTGTGCAAGAGACTCAGCATCTCCTGGCTGCATGTTCTCATCTGCAAAGCATGAGAAACAATAGGAACAATCTCCTAGGGACATTGTAAGAATCAGAACAGCAGGCAAAGTGTGGGTGGGCAAAGTGTTTAGCACAACTAGTGACCCCCTTAAATCCTCAATCAGGACAAGGAATGACCCCTTACATCATCAGTAAAGGGGCATAGGGAAGGAAGAACAGAGTCATCTTTCACCTGAAATTCTTCCTTTTAAATGGGAAACAGTACATACCTTTCTGGGTTATTGATTATGATTTCTATGTTTTCAGACCCCAAATTCAGAACAAGTGCTTTCTGAAGTTCACACTACTTCTGAAACAATGAAACAAAGCATTTTGAATAAACACGACTCAGACAAGTCAGAACATATGGTCGTCATGATGTGTGTCTGTGTTGGACTATCCCTGGAAAGAACAGGGAGCACTAAGGATTTAACAGCAAATGAATTACTCACAATCACATGAAAATATATAGACTGAGAAACAGTCTTGCACTGAATGCCATCAGTGCCTTAAATTTAACTACTGGGTCTGACCTCTTGTGAACAGACAGATTTTCATTGTTTGTCTTACCTGCCTAACACAAGGCAACAGGATATAACACAAGCCAGTCACTTATTTTGAAGAAAACAATAATGAAAAATTGCTATCATAATTGTTCCAGAAGGGGTGGCCCACTGCAACAGAATTCCCGGCTTTCTAGGTCACCCATTTTGCTCGGAGAGGTGGTGACCTTTACTGCATTTTGGAAAGAACAAAAGTGTCCGCAGTGCCAATTCTCAGACGTTATAAAAAAACAAACAAAAACACTGGAAATAGTTTGTCAAGAGAAAAACACACCATGACATACAAATTTGTAGACAAAGTTTTCACTAAGGTTTAATATTATTCTGAAAATATTTCAAGGGTTTCTTTTAAAATGTATGTTTGGCAGGATTCCTTTTCCTTGATGTGTGGGGAGGCTGAGCTCTGTGCTCACCGACAAGGAAAGAGAGGGAAAAGTGCACTCTTCAACTTTCAGAACACAATAATAAAGTGTCGTGCGCTAAATAAATATTGAAACTAATTTTCACACTGAGAAATATACCTGTAATACCTAAGTAGGGTGGAGAAGGAAATGAAAGGGCCCCATTTATCAGCTTCGACACAATGCATACAAATCCTCAGGCTCACCAGATGAATCTTTGTGCAGACTGTGTCACTTGGGTGTTAGTATGGAGACGAGAGAGAGTGATTTCCAAAGAATAGGTACAGCCTTTGCAGCCTAAATTGAGTGGAATAAGATCTCAGTGAAAAGCATGTACAGTCAGTAATAGCCAGGGCCGGCCATCGATGGCTTCTTAGAGGAGAACCCAGCGGTGAGTAAGAAGCAGAGAACGTTTCTTGCTGGGTGTAGTGGCTCACACCTGTATTCACAGCACTTTCGGAGGCTGAAGCAGGCAGATCACAAGGTCAAGAGATCGAGGCCATCCTGATCAACATGGTGAAACCCTGTCTCTACTAAAAATGCAAAAAATTAGCTGGACTTAGTGATGCATGCCTGTAGTCCCAGAGTCCCAGCTACTCGGGAGGCTGAGGCAGGAGAATTGCTTGAACCCGGGAGGTGGAGGTTGCAGTGAGCCGAGATCATGCCACTACACTGCAGCCTAGCCACAGAGCAAGACTCCATTTCAAAAAAAAAGAAAAGAAAAGAAAAGAAAAGAAAAGAAAAGAAAAGAAAAGAAAAAAGAAAAGAAAAGAACATTCTTAATTTCACAGACTGTGTTCCAGCCAGCTATTGGCTGTGGAATTACATTCAGAACTAAAGTAGGTCACAGAATTGTTAATGAGAACACAGGAACTTCAGGGTTCTACAGATCCATGCTTCAGTTTTCTCTTTTGGAAAACAAGAGGGCTCGTAATTGCTCAGCTCAGAGGATTTTCGGAGGGACTGGATGAGTGAATCTGTACAAAGCATTCGGAGTAGTGGCCGGCGCAGTGTGGGAGGCTCTGCAGGGTGAGCTCTCCGTTTGAGCTCATGTTTTTCGTTGCCACCCTCGTTGCTGTTCTTCACCGTGTTGGTCTTCACTTCTCCCAGCCTCCTCTCTGCAGAGGGCTCGGTGAGAGCCACAGCCAGAGGCTCCCTGACTTCCTTTCACCAAAGTGTAATCATTTGGAGTATTGTCACAGGGTTGACTACTTTATATTTTGGTCAAGTAAAGGCATTGAAAACTAAAACCTTACCATCTAATAGGGCAGAAGAACATATCTGAGAATAAAGAACAATTCTTTAAATCAATTTAACTTCATGAAAAACTCAAATGTTCTTTTTCTTGTCTTGCAACAGACCAGTGAAAATCTGCTGTGAGCTGCCAGAGACTCACAGCCCCACAGTTAGGAAGGACTTTCTGTTCTGTAGAATAGAGCGACTCGTAGGCAGGCTCTGAAGCGACATCGTTGGTGTCACCTGGGAGCCTGTCTTTGTGGAATCATGTGGGCGTGCTTACACGTTAATCATGGTGGTTTCACTGGTGTGTGAAAACATCCAAACTCATCAACCTATACACATTAAATGTGTGCAGTTTTTAAAAATAAGAATTATACCTCAATAAAACTGTAAAGAACAAGAGGAATAACAATGAAATAAAACAAGCGTAGGTTAAGCCTAATTTTGCCTATTTGTATTTCTTTCTAAAAAGATTTTACATGACAAAGGTATTTTTATAGTCTGGGTTTCTGAAGGGTCATTCACCCCAGGATGTTTAAAATTTGATGAATTGAGAAACCAGGCCCAAAATAATCCAGAAAGCTAAGAAAGAGATAAGAACTAGGAGTTAATCACGACACACTTTAAACAATCTCTAGTCTTCGTTTATCCATTATTGCCAATTTGGATTACTTCATTTTTGATTTCCTTAAGTGAGTAAAGTCTTATAAGGCTTCAGAGGAACTACCTGGGGCTACATCATCAATGCAGCTGCTGTTGCCTCTGCCCCACTTATGGCACCCACAGCCCAGAAAGTTCCGCCGCCAAAAACGAAGCCATCTCTACTAAGGCAAAGGAAACTCCCCATGGGGTGGGGGTTGGGTGAGTATGAAGGGAAAGAGACTGTAATTCTGCTGACATGTATTGGAACTAGTAGTGACTTTTGTCTGCGTTTACCCCCAAGTTTAATTTTTTTCTCATGCACACTTCAGTATGTGTGTGCAGAAGGAGGCACGTGGGTTTAATGGTACAGCAGGCTGAGTTTGCCACTTCTAGCTTTCCAACCTTGAAGAGGTACACTGGCCCTTCTGAATCTCAGTTTCCTTGTGTGGCAAATCGAGGATAATAAAAATACCTGTGTTGGAAAACGAGAGGGCTCATAAGTGCTCACCTCAGAGGATTTGCAAGGGGTCTGCAAAGTGCATAGCCCATCACTTAGCCTGGTGAATGTTCAATAATAATCCTAGAAAACATAAGGTCACTTTTCAAAATAGCTAGGGTCCTTTTATTTCTTCAAGGCCAACTTTGTGTAGACTACATTAGGACATATAAGTAAACTGAAAACCACAATGAGGAATGAGAGGTAAACTTGGTCATAAATGCCAGGGTGTACGAGAAGGCTTTACAAGAGCTGTGTCATCAGCAGGAAGGATCTGCCATAACCGAGTTGATGAAGAAACCTAGCTATCATCATGGAAGTCAAGAAGGCTTAGTTAGGAATCCATACTGATGTAGCAAGACACTGATTGTGGTAGTTTCTACAAAACGGCTCTGAAATGCTTCTTGCTTTACACCCTCCATTCCAACCCCCAGATGCCTACCATGGAAACTGCTGCTTTCCACCATCATTTGTAGCACCTGGATCATCAGAAGCTATCATTTCTGAAAAGGAGCCTACATGTATCTCCATTGAGTTCGGAAAATTTCTGGTGAAGAAGTTTATCAATGTTGTCACCAGTCTACCGTAGCACCTTCAAGCAAATTCTCAGGCCGATAGGGTGGGGTAGATTATTCAGGAGCCCTAACGTTGGAGGGGACTGGCTAGCAAGACTCACCAAACTCTTATCACACACTTTGTTAGCAGCAAGGAATCAGCATGTTGAAATGCTGTGATGATTTATGACTCACCTTCACAGCCTCCATTTAGACCTTGAGAAACACTTCCAAACAGTGCAGGAATGATTTCTGAAGGATGGTCTGGCTATACTTGTTTTTGTTCATGTCTACCAAGAGTCTTTTGCAAGCAGCATTGCATTTGATATTGAACAAGAATTCCCTGTGTTCCTCAAGTTCCTATGAGTAAACAGAACCTCCAGAGCATTGTCAGGGGAACCCACAGAAAAGGTCCCCAGAGTGGTACCATTAGAAGGAACTCTTCTAGAACCACCTGATATGGACTATTGATCTGCTTCTCCCGAGAATGCTGTCAAGGCCACGAAACAAACAAAAAGAACTCTTTTATTTCTAGCCACAACAACTGCAGTGGTAGAACTACCTGACATATACACACCCACTGGAAAATACTTCGTGATTTGTCCCGTTAAAAGATTTCACTTCTTACGTTGTTTAAGTGTGCCCAGCTGCGCCACTTCCTCTCACAGTATTTTTATGGTTTCATATAACCATCCCCTGTCACAAAGGTGTTGCTCAAATTTCAGTACAGGCATTCATGTGAGTAAAACACAGAAAGAAGATTGCCAATCCTCCTGTACGCTTCAGGCATCAGCACCTTGAGAGAAGAGCTCATTAACAAGAAGAGAGGAAAATCCAATTTTCAATGTGCAGTCTTTCGGCTGCAAATGTTGATAGCAATTTCAGTCATTAGTCTCTTTCATAAGTGCTAAAATCATTATGGTAACAGAATGGCCAACAGGCGCCTCATCTCATGCTCATTCTTGCAACTGCTACCTAAGCCTGATGATTTCTCTTTCAAAATAATTGGCTACAGGAGTAGATATGCTGGCTATGAGGAAAGATGGGACCCTGTACATGCACTCTTTAACCTGAGCCAAGAAAGAGCCTGGGTTATTGTTCTTTTCTGTGAGGATCAAGGAATATGGTTTTTTGTTTGTTTCTGCAGCATAGAATCCCCATTGGCTTTTTTAAAAAAATTATTTGCTCACAAAGGGAAGAAACAGGGTAGGAGCAAACAACTTTTTGTTTCTTATTTTTGGTTGGCAACACCTCTCTAATGCAGAGTTTGCAAGTATACAGGCCTGCCTGTGAGAGCCAATATCATGTGGTGGTGAAGTGTGGGTTTTTAGGGTCAGCCAGCCCCAGGTTTGGGTTCGGGTTCTCCCCACAATGGCTGCAAGTTCTTGGGCAAGTGATTATTAGCTTCTGTACCTCCCTTTTCTGAACTGTGAAATTAGTATACAGTAGGCCCTGATTTATAATTTTGTCGTGAAGATTCAATAAGTTATGCGTAGCAGCTGGTACATGACACGCACTCAATAAACAGCAGCTTTTATCACTGTTATATTTGTAGCAGCTTCCGCTGTTCCTGCGGCAACAGCTGCTCCTTGCAGAAATCTATTGCTTCTCTGATCTCTATCGGGGTCTTCTCAGCCAACACCTCTAGAGGGCAGCAATGTGCAGTGACCTGGGACGCTCCCTAAGGGGAACTGAAGTCTGCTAAGCTCTTCCGGGAAGTTTACTAGGAGTTTTGATTTGTTCTGTTTGAGATACCAAGACAAACAAACCTGGATGACACAATCAATGTCATGGCCTTGGGGAAATAGGTGGTACTCCAACAACAAAAATGTAACATTAACAAGAAGATAATTGAGTACCATAATTGAGGGGCTTCTCTACAACAAGTATGATACCTACATCATCAGCAATCCCCACAATAATCATGCAAAGCTGACATGCTAACCCTCATTTTACAGGTGTAGACACTGAGATTCATAGACGGGAAGGAATTTTATTTTCATAAGGATATTCTCGATGCCAAAAAAGACTGGAACGTGGCCAGGCACAGTGGCTCATGCCTGTAATCCCAGAACTTTGGGAGGCCCAGGTGGGTGGATCCCCTGAGATCAGGAGTTCGAGACCAGCCTGGTCTAACGTGATGAAACCACATTGTTACTAAAAAGAAATACAAAAATTAACCGGGCGTGGTGGTGGGTGCCTGTAATCCCAGCTACTAGGAAGGCCGAGGCAGGAGTGTCACTTGAACCTGGGGGGCAGAGGTTGCAGTGAGCCGAGATTGCATCATTGCACTACAGCCTGGGCAACAGAGCAAGACTGTCTCCAGGAAAAAAAAAAAAAAAAAGAGATTGGCATGTATGTCTGTCTGATTTAAAAATTCATGTTCTTTCTGTTCCACTTCATTGGCAGTAGAGTTCAGTTGTCTTATGTTAAGTTGCACCGCAGTGACAAGCACCCCTAAACCCTGGTGGCCTGAAATCACAGAGGGTTATCCTCACTCATGCTGTGTGTCAGCTGTGGGTTGGATCCAGCTCTGCTCTGTGTGCTCTTGATTCCAGGAGCCAGCTGGAAGAGCAGCCACATCTGAGACTCAACTATTCTCATGGCAGAGAGAAAATACCCATGAGGGAGCCCCCTGCTGACTCTTGGTCAAGTCTTTTATTCATTCAGTCCTTTAAAAAGACATTTATTAAGCAACTATATGTATTAGTCATAATCCCTCCTATTATATAGCTTACAGTCTTGTGCAAATAATCAACTTGTTAAAACTATAAGGGTATAATTACAAATTAAGGTAAGTACATTCAAAGAATGTAACACTGAATCATGAGAATGCATCATGGAAGAATTTCATCTAGTCTTGGTGGGCAGGGAAATAGCATCAAAGAAGACTTCTCCAGAGAGATGTCCTCTGAACTAAGATCTAAACGATGTATAAGAATTAACTATGCAAAGGAAGCAATGAAGATGTGGCAGGGAGAGCTTGATTCATTCAGGGCACTGGAAAAGAACAGGCAGTGTCATGGGAGTAAAGTGAACAGGAAGTGGTGGGAAATGGTGTTGGGGAAGTCTTCTAGACCAAGGCTCTTGGCATCTTCCCATATACGTGGGAAGCTGTTAAAGATTTTAAGTCATTTAATAATATTTACTTTCCTAGATGGGGAAGCATATTACCTTCTAGGTCAGCCAACCTTGTAAGTAGTGATGAATTGATTACTAAAAGTGGACTCTAATAATGGCATCTGATGGAGACATTTGATCAGGCAGTGTTGATACTTCTTCAGCAGAATTACTGAGTCATTGTGAAGAAATATATGTACTGCTGGGATAAGGCTGTCTTCCTCACATAGCTTTATAGAGAAGTGAGAATGTGAAAGACCATTTGAACAAGGTTGAAATGTAGATGGTTTCATCAATTATCTGACGGAACTCCAATCCCTTCTTTTCAGAGTTGGATCACAGTGTATATAAAACCGTGCCCTGTGAAGAGGTAATTTTTGTCATTGAGTCACACACCTGCTGTTCTTTCTAGGAGCCAATTGGCTCCATGAGACTAGAGTAAAAAAGATACATGCTACCAGTTTGATATTGGGAATTTTGTGAAGTCTAATCTAAAAATCAGGCTTCACACTTTCCCCCACTCCAAACTCACTCCTACTATGACCCATGATTCCACCTGATAAAGACTAGAGAGATAAACAGAAAGGTAATCCCATTCTTTTTCCAAATACCAACACATGGACCCTTCCTTGAATTTATCTGTTTGTAGGGTAAGGCGATCACTTCCCTTAACCTTACAAAGCAGCTGTTCCAAGACATTAATTGCCCTGTCATTTATGTGCCTCAAAATGGTGCCATTTGACAGTGGCACACGCTTAAATTTGCTTGCTGTGTCATATTTTATTCCACTGGTTACCAATTTGCAGCAGGTTTTCTAGATGCGTTTCAAGGGTTTGTAATACCCGAGTGCTGTTAAAAAGTTCCCTTTAAGAGAATCTCTGCTATTCATCATCGTTAACCAGCCCCTTCTCAATCAATACACTACCCTCACTGTGTAGAGGAGTCTTGAGAATTTACATCAACTTGTAGTTGCTAATCCCAAGCTTCAGTCTTGCCATCAGCAGAGAAGTAAATGCATAACATATACATCATGTTTCTTTGCATTAATTATGAAAAATGACTCATGCTCACAAGCAATCGTTTGGAATCAAGTCATGCTTCCTGTTCAAACCATCATGTGTTCACTCAGCTTTGTCAGCCAATGATAGAGCAACTTTCAGGGTTTTATTCTGTTAGCTGACAGCCATACGAAGTTTCCAGATAAACTAGCAGACCTTACTTGAATGGATTTTTCACATTTCTTTCTTTCTTTGGATTCAGAAGGAGAATGGCCTTACCATGACTTGCTTTGAGGGCCAGTTTGAACTATACTTTATTGGGACTACAAATGTCCACTACCATGAAATTCAGCAGACCTAAAACCTCAGTCAGAGGGTAAGGGACTAGAGAAAGACTTTGCTGACTGATAAGCAAAACTTAGATCTGTGTCAGGGAAACAGATGGCATCACCACAGTCAAAACCTCCCCTCTCTAATCACTCATCTGTGTAAATATACAAGAGTCAGTGGCAGCAGACAGCTTCGCAGAATTTACAGATGGAGAAACTCAAGGAGAAGGTTCGATAATGTGTTTGACGTCCCACACTGACAGGGTTTAATGCTAGGACTATCACCTAGGAGTCTGTGTACCAAACTCATTCCTTAGTTACCTACATTCTCTGAGCTTTAATTTCTTCATCTCAAATATAAAAGCAGTAAAACTAAACCTACTGATAACCTGACAAGAAGTAAAGACAAGATTCAGTAAAAGCCCCAGCAGAGCATGTGGTTCACCATGAGCAACCAAGCCACATTAAATCCCTTCCATTCATTATTTTTTTAAAAAAGTATTCATATCACACATCTTCCAGAACAGGTGCAGTCTGGAGTGATATTGCTTGCTTCAATTATACCAAATTTAGAAAAGAAGTCAAATGGCCATATTTGAAAAGGAAGCATTTTAAAGGAATAATGACCCAAACTGGAGAAAGGAGAAATGAAATAGTAAAAATGTCTATGTGAGAACTATAAACTTTCAAAATGCTCGCCCAGGTGGCGGGATTTACTATCAAAGTAGAAAATAGGTGGTTTTCAGCACATGCTCTCAAAGTGTGGATATATTTTATTTGAAAATTACACATACACACATGTACAAGTTACTTGTAAAGTGTATGTATATACTTGCAGTACTAGACCCATATATATCATATGTATGTTATCCCATGCAACTATCTGTATTTATATGCAAATATCCCATATCCATTACAAAATATACACAGATGGAAATTTGAAAGGGATGAGCTAAAATTTTAATAATGATATATTCTTGCAGATATGAAATTGTAATCTCACTAAAAGTGATTACTACTAATATTTTAGGGAGCATAATGGAATTGAATATATATCATTTAAAAATTGGTTAAATGCTCTATAATTTAGGAGTTTACAGATCTGTGTCTAAATATAATTCAGACTATTTCCCTATGTGGATTTAGTGGCTGTTGAAATTCAGGCAGAGACAAATCATCTTTGATTGTTCCCCAAATCTTAGTTTTTAGTCCCCTCCATTCAGCATACAAATGTTAGTTGAATTCAGCTACTACCATTCCCCCCCTCAGATGCCAATCAATTGTTTTTATTTGCTAATCAGAAGCTGCTGCATTTTAATATTTTTGACAAATGGGCTTGAAACTTCTGACACTCTTATGCTTAAATTTTTCAAACTGGCTAGAAATTGGTTTCCAAGTTTTTGAGTGTGAAAACATGAAAGTTGCTGTAAGCAATTCACTTAAACTATTTTCCTCAAAAACGTCACACGATAGAAACCTTTCCCAAGATTCATTTTCAAAACATTCTCTTTATAGCATGAGATTCTTATAAAAAGTCATTATTTTTCCCCACACTGTTAGTTACATTTACCAAAAAGGGTAAATTAAATGCATTTATTACTGCTAGGCAGCACACGCTGACAGCCACTTTTCATCACAGAAAAGGTCAGCAATTTGGAGCTCTTGACTTTTACAAAAGAAAAAAAAAAGTGCAACTCAACCCCCCATTCACAAATCTCCTAACACTGCCACAAGATGAGTAGCAAACTCAGTGTCACAGAACAATGTCCATGGTCACCCTTTATCTTTTCATAGAGTCTGTTAAAGATCTACTATTTAAGAGGCCAACATCTGCAAAAAACCACTTACCCAGGCCAGAATAAAGTGATTCACACCCCAATTTTCAGAAAGCAAGCAGAGGAGGGATGGGGCCAGGCAGAACTCCCAATAGATAGTGCAGAAGCCATTGTGTCATGTGGCCATCTGCTGTGCAGATTGATGTACATTTGTACATTAAGTATTGTCCAGAGACTGGGGGTGGGGACAGTGGCTTGTGGCTGTCATCTCAGCACTTTGGGGGACTGAGACAGGAAGATTGTTTGAGACCAGGAATCAAGATCAGCCTGGGCAACACAGTGAGACCCCATCTGTACAAAAAATTTAAAAAAAAAAAAGGTTTTGATAGGTTTTGTCAGTATTATTGTTCAGCTGAAATAATTTTTTAATTCCTACCTTTTTTTTTTTTTTTTCTATTGAGACGGAGTCTCTCTG
Organism: Saimiri boliviensis; assembly: GCF_048565385.1. NCBI lineage: Eukaryota > Metazoa > Chordata > Mammalia > Primates > Cebidae > Saimiri > Saimiri boliviensis. The sequence continues at coordinate 113,933,259 of NC_133456.1, read as the reverse complement.
TCGCCCAGGCTGAAGTGCGGCAGTGCAATCTCAGCTCACTGCAACCTCCACCTCCTGGGTCAAGCGATTCTCCTGCCTCAGCCTCCCCAGTAGCTGGGAGTACAGGCATGTACCACCATGCCTGCATTTTTTCTTTTTTTGTATTTTTAGTAAACACAAGTTTCACCATGTTGGCTAGGCTGGTCTCTAACTCCTGACCTCAGATGATCCAGCCACCTTGGTCTACCAAAGTGCTGGGATTACAGATGTGAGCCACTACACCCAGGGTAATTCCCATCTCGATTTCACTGTTGACCCCATGATCATTCAGGAGCATGTTATTTAATTTCCATGTATTTGCCTGGTTTTGAGGGTTCTCTGTGGAGTTGGTTTCCAATTTTATTCCATTGTGTTCTGAGAGACTATTTGACATAATTTTGATTTTCTTAAATTTACTAAGACTTGTTTTGTGGCCTCCAAGATATGATCTATCTTGGAGAATGTTTCATGTGCTGATGAGTAGAATCTATATTCTGCTGATGGGTAGAATGCTCTTGCTCTGTAAATACATGTTAAGTCCATTTGTTGTAGGGTATAGTTTAAGTCCATTGTTTCTCTGCTGACTTTCTGTCTTGATGATCTGTCTAGTGCTATCAGTGGGGTATTAAAGTCCTCCACTATGATTGTGTTGTCATCTGTCTCATTTCTCAGGTCAAGCGTAATTGTTTTATACATTTGGGAGCTCCAGTATTGGGTGTATATATATATTTAGAATTGTGGTATTTTCCTGTTGGACTAGTCCTTTTATCATTATAATGTCCCTCTTTGTCTTTTTTCCCTGCTGTTGCTTTAAAGTTTGTTTTGTCTGATATAAGAACAGCTATTCCTGCTCGGTTTTGGTGTCCATTTGGATGGGAACCCCTTTACTTTAAGTTTTTGTGAGTCCTTATGTGTTAGGTGAGTCTCCCTGAAGACAGCAGAAACTTGGTTGGTGGATCTTATCCATTCTGCCATTCTGTATCTTTTAAGTAGAGCATTTAGGTCATTTACATTTAATGTTAGTATTGAGGTGTGAGGCACTAGTCTATTCATCATGCTATTTATTGCCCGAATATCTTGTATTTTTTCATTGTATTATTGTTATATAGGTCCTGTGAAATTTATACTTTAAGGAGGTTCTATTTTGGTATATTTCAAGGATTTGTTTCAAGATTTAGTGTTCCTTTTAGCGGTTCTTGTAGTGCTGACTTGTTAATGGTAGACTCTCTCAGCATTTGTTGTCTGGAAAAGACTGTATCTTTCCTTCATTTATGAAGTTTAGTTTCACTGGATACAAAATTCTTGACTAATCATTGTTTTGTTTAAGAAGGCTAAAAATAGGACCCCAATCCCTGCTAGCTTGCAGGGCTTCTGCTGAGAAATCTGCTGTTAATAGGACAGGTTTTCCTTAATATGTTGCCTGCTCGTGCCTCCCAGCTCTTAAGATTCTTTCCTTTGTCTTGACTTTAGATAACCTGATGACGATGTGCCTAGTTGATGGTCTTTTTGGGAGGAGTTTCCCAGATGTTCTTTGAGCTTCTTGCATTTGGATGTCTAGATTTCTATCTAGCAAGGCTAGGGAAGTTTTCCTCAACTGTCTCCTCAAATATGTTTTCCAAACTTTTAGATTTTTCTTCCTCAGAAACACCATTCTTAGGTTTCAACATTTAACATAGTTCCAAACTTCCTGGAGGCTTTGCTCATTTTTTTAAAATTCTTTTTTCTTTGTCTTTGATGAATTGGGTTAATTTGAAAGCCTTGTCTTTAAGCTCTGAAAACTCTTCTGCTTGTTCAATTCTGTTGCTGAGACATTTTAGTGCATTTTGCATTTCTCTAAGTGTGTCCTTCATTTCCAGAAGTTGTGACTGTTTTTTATTCATGCTACCTATTTTCCTGAAGAATTTTCTTTTCACATCCTGTACCATGTTTTTGATTTCTTTAAGTTGGACTTCACTTTTTCCTGGTGCCTCCTTGATTAGCTTAATAACCTTCTGAATTATTTTTCTGGCAATTCGGAGACTTCATCTTGGTTTGGATCCATTGATAGTGAGCTGGTATGATCTCTTGGGGGTACTAAAGAAATTTGTTTCGTCATATTACCACAACCGTTTTTCTGGTTCCTTCTAATTTGGGTAGACTTTGTCAGAGGGAAGATCTAGGATTCAAGGGCTGGTGTTCAGATTCCTTTGTCCCACAGGGTGCCCCCTTGATGTTGGGTTCTCCGCCTTCCCCTAGGAATGAGGTTTCCTGAAACCTGAACTGTAGTGATTGCCTTTGCTCTTCTGGGTCTACCCACCCAGTGGAGCTACCAGGTTCCAGGCCGGAACTGGGGAGTGTCTGCAAAGAGTCCTGCGGTGTGACCTGTCTTCAGGCCTTGCTGCTGTCCATACTAGCACTCGCTCTTGTGGAGGCAGCATGGGAGTGAAGTGGGGTCTGTGAGGGCCTTGGATGTGTTTTTGTGTAGTGCCCGGGTTTTGTGTTGGTTGGCCTTTAGCCAGGAGGCGCAGCTTTCAAGAGCTCATCAGTGGCCATCCTTTAGGGAAAATGCAAACTTGCCCTTGGGACACCAGGTTAAGTATTCGGATTTCTCCTCTCTGGCATTGGGCAGGGCCATAGAGCTCCCTAGAAATTAGGACCTTTGTCTTTGGCTACAAGGGCAGGTAGAGAAAGACCACCAGGTGGGGGCAGGGATAGGTGTGTTTGGGCTCAGCCTCTCCTTGGGCAGGGCTTTCTGGGGCTGCTGTTAGGGATGGGGGTGTGGTTTCCAGTCCATTGATGGCTGCCTCTGCTGAGTCATACAGGTCACCAGGGAAGTTGGGGAAAGCCAGCAGTCACAGGCCTCACCCCACTCGCACTCAGCCCACAGTCCTAAAGGCCGATCTCTCTCCCATCGCATCCCCCAATAGCACTGAGTCTATTTCCAGGCAGCAGGTGATCAGGGCTGAAAACTCTCCCCAGACCATGAGCCTCCCCATTGAGAAAGCAAGCAGACACGCAGTCTTTTGTCATCTCAGCAGTGATTCAGTTCCTTCAAAGGGCCTGTGGATTCTCTCGGCTTTCTTAGTGTATTCCTGAGGTCGTTCTTGGAGCAAAAGTTGACGATGTGAGTCTTCACACACTGCGCTGTCCATCCAAAACTGCCCCGTCCATCCAAAACGGAATCACAGCTTTTCAGCGAATATCCAGTAAAACTTTGAAAACTTCTGTCTCACTTTCAAAAGGTCAGAGTGTAATTTTTTTTTAATGAATTGTTCCAATAAAGTAGCAGCTGTGGAGAATGAAGACCTTTTTCTACGCCCGCTAAACTGTGCCTCATATAAAAGCAAAGGTCTCTTGAACTAATGAATAGCTGTTAAAAATCTGTGCAGAGAATTATGTCCAAATGGGAACTGCAAGCTGATCTTGCCTCCTACTCACCACCTCAATCCTAGTGTCTGCCTGCGTGTGTCTTTAAGGTAGAATGATTTATATACATCTGGGTATATACCCAGTAATGGCATTGCCAGGTCAAATGGGGTAGTTTTAGCTCTTTGAGGAATCACCATGCTGCTTTCCACAAGGGTTGAACTAATTTATACTCCCACTAACAATGTAGATGCATTCCCTTTTCTCCACAACCTCACCAGCACCTGTTATTTTTTGACTTTTTAACAATAGCCATTCTGATCAGTTGGAAGATTTCTTTTAGACAAGGAATTCTCTGTGTGCTGTTTGTCCCTAGTTAACCCAGCGTGTCCATGCAAAGAACCACCATGTTCCTGAGTAACTCTCAACATCTCCTGTTCCTCTTTACCCAGCCTTCAATGTCAACACTGATTCCAGCTCTTTCTCTCCGTCTGTTCTCCACATGTTGGCATTTAATGGTGATATTCTTTCCATGACACCCTAAGACCGCTCTAGAATCTAAGGACCATTTATCCTGTGCTTACAGTTGTAGCTAAAGGACATTCTATGTAAGGACATTCTGTGACATTCACTCTGATCACCACCCCACTCTCCTATGAAATAAAGACCCCCTTGGGCCCCTTTGGTGGGATTCTATGGCCCAGCAGGATGGCACCACAGAGGGTTTTACTATGTTTTCCCATGAAAATATCATTTGTGCAGTGTTTATTTATAGCTAACCTCCCTTTCAAAGTGTGAGGATCTACATATTATAATAAGAACCACTTTATAAGTCAAGAAGCAAAAACAGAATCACAGCTTTTCAGCAAATATCCAATAAAACTTTGAAAACTTCTGTCCCATTTTCAAAAGGTCAGAGTGTAATTTTTTTAAATAAATTGTTCCAATAAAGTAGCAGCTATGGAGAATGAATACCTTTTTCTATGCCCACTAAACTGTGTTTCATATAAAAGCAAAGGTCTCTTGAACTAATGAATAGCTGTTAAAGTTAAAGATCTGTGCAGAGAATAATGTGTAGGTGCAGTTCAGAGAGTTCTGGAATTATAGCTACACTATAATTGAACTCAGGGGTTACAAAAAGAGCTTTGAAGACCAATGATCTCTGTTTACTCATAGAACAATAAAAGTTTGTTAAAACCTATTTCCAATCATTCACTCTTCTTCCCTCTGAACTAAAATTCCTTCCAACACAGTCCAGGATTTGTGGTGTGGGCAGCCTTCAGCCCAGATGCCAACTCCTTGAGCAACAAGCCCAGATTTGACAGGGGGGTTTATGTTTTAGGACTGAAGATCAGATTAGACAGTCAGAAATCCCAATCCTTCCTCCACCCCATTAATTCACTTTATAATAAAATACAGTTCCCCTTTCTATCCATTTGGTCATCCATAAAATGTAGGCATGTGTCGGCCTCACTGGTCACCGCTCATTTCTTTTGATATTGACCAATAAACCTCTATGCTTCTTACCACCCGGGGCCCACTCATTCAACAATTTCCAATCTGTGATCACAAATGTGTTCAAACTCATAGAAGACATAGCAAAAATGCAGTGTACTTTATCAACTCTTTAACCAATTGCCAAGAACACACAGCCTTGTGCAAGGGAAACCATTTGTATAATTGACGGCATTTTGCTTACAGTGGTTTTGCGAATATTTGAGAAAAAAATTAAAATAAGAAGTGATTCTAGTGGCTCCTGAAAACTGACTACCAAAGATTCTGCTCAGGGTCAATATTCATTCAGTGTGCTCATTTAATAACTATTCTCCTTCCTGTGCATCATCATCTAATAAGTTATACATAAATAAATTGAGGGTAAAAAAATCACTTCCCAAAACTTAGATTTAAACGTCTCTAACTCAACTATTTATTAACCACCTACACTTTATTATATAAGTCATTCTAAGAGGGTAAAGCTGAAATGCTCTGTTATAGTGTTGAGGACACTAGGAATAAGAGACACTGTGTCTCATAGCACAGAATTTTGGAACTGGAACGAGACCATCTAGTTTAAACTCCTTTCCACAGTGAGAAAACTAAAGCATGGAGAGGTGATTAAGACATTCTCAGGGTCAGCCAGTAGTGATGGTGTCAAGATGGGGACCCCGTTTCACTGAGACTGTGACCCGTTCCTTTTACCACAGTGCTTTCTGACAGGCTGTTACACACACATTCTTAAGTGACCTAAAATTATTTCCCTTGAGTTTTTCTATCACCAAGTGAATTCATTAAAAACGATACCAAGGCAATAGAAAACCTATCATGTCCACCTCCTACACACACGATAAAAAGCAAATCTCATCCTCCCCTGTTTATAATTGGGAGTTCATTCTTCTAGTTCCCAATCTTACAGAACAATTTCTGGCTCCTGACAAGTTTGACATAAATCCTGGAGCAAGTAATTGACACAGTGTGCTACAAGGATCAGAGAACTCGGTGGGATAATGGACAGTGCACCCACTGAGGGCAATGTGACTCATACATTTAATCTGCCAAGGAGGCTTGCAGCGTGGCACAGTTCCATTCTGTTAAATGACTTTCTCCTCCTCCTTAAAGCCCCGCTCAGTGACGGTGCTTCCTGGGCAGCAGTTTTCTGACCACATCATGATTTCACGATAATCCATTTCATGTCATAGCAACATAATTGGGGGGGAGGTGAGGTGGGGGGATAGTTCTTAGTCACACCAATTTCTCCTTATTTTTTCTTCTAGGAAGATAGAAAATTTCAGGTAGTATCTATCCAGCCACGACTGATATGATTTTAAATGACATGTGAATTTTTTGACAAGTATTTTTCTGTAATACCAGAAAATGGGAATTCTGTTTGTCAGTGCTATGGTCTGAATGTTTGTGCCCCCCCCACCCCAAGTTCACGTGTTGAACTCTGACTTCAAAGGGCTAGGATTAGGGCGTAAGGTAGTAGGGACATTTGCCGGGGGTGATTAGGTCTTGGGGGCAGAGGCCTCTTGAATGGATTAGAGCCTTTATAGAAGAGGTCCAGAAAGCTCTCCTGCCTCTCCTATCATGTGAGGATCCAGCGAGGGGACAGCTCTATGAACCAGGAAGCAGACTCTCGAAGATACAGAATCCGCCGGTGCCTTGACCTTGGACTCCCCACCTTCCAGAACCATGAAAAATCAATGTCTGCTGATTATAAGCCACTTAGCTTATGATATTTTGTTCTAGAAGCTCTAGTAGACTAAGACAGCTGGTGAAAATTCGTTGAACTCCTACTATGTGCTAGGTTGTGCTGCTACAGAAATCAGAAGACATTTTTCCATGAGCTCTAGAATTTACTCTCCAAGGGAGAAAAGCTGAATCGAGTTTCTGCATAATATGGATGACAATGAGGAACAAAGGAGCAGAGAAGGAGTGTGTCTACAGGTCAGGGAGCACTCCCTTTACTAGGGAAGGCGATGTTTGAGCTAGTTTCCAACAGTCAAGGAGGGAGGGAAGACAGTGACAACGTGTGCCAAGTCATGAGGGCAGACGTCAAGCCTGCAGGAACCACGTGTTCTGAGATCACAGAGGCTGAATGAGGAACAAGGAGTCCCAGCAATTCCCTTGCAAGCCAAGTAAAAAGAGGTGAGCCCCACTTCCTCTGTAGTCTCTCTACACACAGAGCTCTTAGCCCCCAAATGCTAGCGATCACCCAGGATGTTTAGTTTGATTGCTAGAAGTAGATTTCAGAATTTCTAGGTACCTTTGAAATTCAGCTCCCAGTCACTTACACTGTACGTCTCTCTTAAGGACTGTGGGAAATTAGTTCTGGTTTTCTGAATATTGCCCTCAGGCCGAAAGCCTCTAAAGTACACTAACTGAGCACAGAAGAGAATACAAGAGGCATAATTTTCCCACTAAATGAAAAAACTCTGGGCATTATCAGCTCCTCTTAATAACAAGTGACTTCCCATTTGTCATTTGGAAAATGAAGGAACAGGAAGGAAGAGGAAAAGGAGAGATGCTTTATTGATGTTTGTTTAACTTTTAAGTTCAGGGGCATATATGCAGGTTTGTTATACAGGTAAACCTGTGTCACGGGGGTTTGTTGTACAGATTATTTTATCACCCAGGTATTAAGCCTAGTACTCATTCATTACTTTTCCTGATCCTCTCCCTCCTCTCACCTTCCACCATCCAACAGGCCCCAGTGTGTGTTGTTCCCTCTATATGTCCACGTGTTCTTATCATTTAGCTCCCACTCATAAGTAAGAATATGCAGCGTTTGCTTTTCTGTTCTTGCATGCATTTGGTCACTTAGGATAATGGCCTCCAGCTCCATCCATGTCACTGCAAATGACACGATCTCATTCTTTCTTATAGCTGCATAGTATTCCACATATGCAATGTGGTATATGTACCACATTTTGAAAAGCTTTATTATAAAAATGTCTTATTTCTTAAAACAGCTAGCCACCCAGCATTATTTGGGTGGGGGGGGGGGTTGTTTATATGTTTTGTTTTAGAATCTTTGAATTTCCCTAAAAATATAACATATTTTAAAGTTAAGTGGGTGTCGGGGAATAGGTCAAAGAATTAAAAGTTTGTGAATATTTTTTCTGAGAATACTAAAATTTTAAAATCCTCGGCCGGGGACTGTCTAAAGGAATATTTTAAAAATCCTTATCTTTTCAGAAACAGGTAAGTCTCACAACACCTTCTGGGTAGACTATTTTAGTTGAATTCAAAAGGGTCAGATCATTTTACATGGTAAATGTAGGGCATAGAAAGAATGGATAGAATTATCCATAGTAAGAATGATGGATTCTGCAGGTGGGTGTCTTTATGGGACATGAGACACAGAATAACAGCAACATTCACTTGCAAGTCTTCTTTACAATCATGCTCCCCTCTCTCTCTCTCTCTCTCTCTCTCTCTGCCTCTCTCTTTCTCTCCCTCCCTCCTTCTGGTGGGTACTGCTTCATGCCTAACTCTGGCTTAAATTTTAAAGGCAGTAATTAAGCCCTAGAAACTTCTGGTGCCAAAGCTGCTCTGCAGCACCGTTAGTGTAAATCACCATCCTCTCCCCTTGGGGCTCCTTCCCAGAGCTGTCAGAGGCAACTCCATGTTTATGGGGAGAGTCTCTCAACGCTTTATACTCATTGAGATAAAATTAAGTCAAAGAGCATTCAGTTAAAATAGCAGAGTAATTAAGTGAGCTCTACTTGGTCCCTCTAGAATAAATGATTTCTGAATTATGCTCTTTAGCATTTTTCAGAGGTGGACACTTTATTTTAATTTGCTCTTTCTACCCACATGTCTCAGTTTAATTCTGAACAGTCCACTAAACATTTATGTAAGATCCCTTCCAACAAATTGAGCATTCATTTTCATATACCTTGTATCCTTTAAAGGTTGTGTCCTGCATTCATGACTGTTAAGCATTACAAAGATTGAGTAGAGAGTGGACATCTGTGCGACATCCTAACAGTAGACATCAATGGGTTATCTTAACAGGGTCTGCTCTAGTTCTGCCACATTCTAGAAAACTCTATCATTCTGACCCATTCTGACTCTCCATTAGTCTTTGGTAACCGGCTCTGCATCTATTAGAAGGCAAATGGGGTCTCCCCGATTAAGTTTCTGGGGTCTCTTTGATGCTCATGTGTTTTGTTTTTTTGTTGTTGTTGTTTTTGAGATAGGGTCTTGAACTGCTGACCTCGGGTGATCCACCTGTCTTGGCCTCCCAAAGTGCTGGGATTATAGGCATGAGCCACCACACCCAGCCTGATGCTCATGCCTTTATCACTCATATGCTTGCCTGTGTCTAGAAATCCTTCTAGAGGGAATGTTTGGGAATTATTGCATCCTCAGCACACTTACCATCCTCTGGCACTGGATACTTGCCTGAGCATTCCAGACTTGCTTGACTACAAGGACACGGCCACTTGGTTTGCCCTGGTCTGTAAGTGTTGCCTCTGGTACAGTCTCTCAGTCTCAGCCTCTTGGTGGTCTTTGCATTCCAGAAGCTTCCTTTGGGTTGCATTCCATCTCTGTAAATGTCAAGTGACTTGTTTTTATTAGGAGATGTGTAGCCGAAAAGTGTAAGGTTCCAATTTCATTTCATATGAAGAGAAACTGAGATGTACACAAAGCTCTATAGGAAATAGTAATAAAACTGGAGTTGGCTATTGCAAGACGAAAATAAACAAGGAATGTTTGCTCACACCAGGTGTTACTTGATAGACCTGGGGATGAGCAGGTCATCGAATACAGCAATTCTCAGTTACACACATAAAGGAAAGAAGGCAATCCTCAACACTTATGAGGTTCAGACATTTCTCTACAGAGCTTTTATCCAACTTCTCACATCCTCATTGATGTGAATTGTTCCTGGTTTGAGTCCTTTCACTGTGGGGTAAAGTGGCGAGCAGTGAAATGGACAAGGCAGCAACTTAGAAGACCAGAAGAGAGTGAGCTTCCTGAGTAGTCAACAGTTGGCCAAGGATGTTGACCTCACAGTGAAGGTAGTTTTGAGAATGAGAACATGACCGGTATTTAAAACTCTCATTCCACCTGCTCTTTAGACGTCTGTAAACTCCTAAAAGAGAGATCCGTGTGCTTTACTTATGACATACTCTCATAACACTGAGCTCAGGGGCTTGCAAGTACAGAACTTTCACCAAAGTATTGTTGAATAAAGAATGAATTAATATTATCATAGCCACCAGGATTGGATTTCCATATCATATCCCAGAGACAAACACAATGAGATGCAATCTTATTAAGATAATATCAAGGTTGTGAAAATATTTCTGGCAGAGCTAAATTTTTCTATTTCTTTAGGGCCAAGATTACTATGTACAGTAATAGGATGAAAACAGATTAGGAAAATTCCCTGACATAAATAAGAGTTAGTGTTATGGTAAAACACAGAATTTTCATTGAGGTGCACAGACATTTTAAAAGATTTATGTCATGGGTTGCCACTGTATTTTGATACTTCCTGATGGCATTTTATGTAAAAATTGAACTTTGAAAGAATTTTATAATTCATTTTAAACTTAATTTTGCACATTCATTATTAACCAAGGAGGTATACAACTGTGATAAAATAGCTTGCTAACAGTAGCTACCCAGGGAGTACACAAACTGTGTTGTATTATGCAGTTGTTCTTTTGCATATTTCATTTACTCGGGGGGGAATATTATAATTTGTAATTTCCATATTGCCAGATTGTGCATTCTCTAATGATTACTCTATTTGTTTGGAATCTGTCAATTTCTGCACAATTTCATAAGACAATTTGACTTCCCAAACACTGGAAGAATCTCAGAAGGCTGCATTCCAACTGAAAATGGAAAAGACCACAGTTATTTCTCAAGAATATCAGCTCAGCATCACCATTTGTTACAGCACCTTCCAGTCTATTTCTCTTTTCTCGCCTGAAGCTTAACTATTTGATTTCATCTTGGTACAACATTTTCAAAAATGTAATTGTAAATATTATTTTAATGCTGAAATGAGAAATGTGGGTGATGCAGTTATAATAAGTTTGCTGTATGCTGCAATTGCCTTACAAATAAACCTAGATTTATGTGGGGATTAAATGCAGTCACTCTCTTGCAAAGACTCAAAACAATTTCCACAGCATTTAATATATGAACTGTAAAAACAGTTTTCAAAAATTATGAAGTCAAAGAAATTCTATTTGGTCCCTGCCTGTACATTGTCCAAACTTAACAATGTTCTCCTCAGCTCCCTTCCAGCCCAGCAACTGAAAGATTCTAAAACCATTATGCTGCTTTCCCAGTGGCCCATTTAATTTTGCCTTGCTTCATCAAGTCATTCCTCAAATAGGTTTTGCAATTAGAACCCATGTCATGTCAATCAGGAAAATTTGTTTGTTTAATTCTATCCAGTCAGCAAGTATTTATTGAATGCCTACTTGGAGCTGAGTGCTAAAAATACTCTTTTCTACAATATTCTGGGCTGCTGGCTTGCTGGATCCTTGAAGGATTATTTTTTTTCCAGGCTCCTTCTTCAAAGTCCTAGTTCTTTCAACCAGAGAGCACAGATCAAAAGGATAGCTAAGGAAACTTGTTTTCAACTTTATTTTTCTTACCCATTAGAGCTGTTATTGAGAAATTTTCATGCATTCAACATTATGCCTAGGCAATGAATATATATAGCAGAAAATAATAATGATAAATATGTAAAAATTTAGCCGCAATCTACTAGATATCTATATGCTAGTAGTGTGGCTTATTAAGATTGTGTTTTGTTCTATCTGTTTATTTTTTGGAGACAGAGTCTCACTCTGTCACCTAGGCTGGAGTGCAGTGGTGCAATCTCGGCTCACTGCAACCACCTCCCCCGCCAGGTTCACGTGATTCTCATGCCACAGCCTCCCGAGCAGTTGGGATTACAGGTATGCACCACCATGCCTGGCTAATTTTTGTATTTTTAGTAGAGACAGGGTTTTGCCATGTTGGCCAGGGTGGTCTTGAACTCCTGACCTCAGGTGATCCACCTGCATCAGCCTCCCAAAGTGCTGGGATTACAGGCATGAGCCACTGTGCCTGCCCCAAGGTTGTGTTTTATGAGGCACTATATCATAGAGGTCAAGTGCATGAACTTTGGAGCCAGACTCAAGTCCTTGGTCTGTCAGTTGCTAGCTGCTGACCATAAGCTAGTTATTTAACTTCGTTGCTCATCTGTAAAATGGGAAAAGAAATAGAGAATGCCTCATAAGGCTGTTGGAGGATTAAGTGAGATAATTCCTATAAGCCATTATGGTTAGATGACAAATCAGGATGTCTAGAGGCTTACCTGGGTCCCTAGGAGAAAGCTGGCTCCAGGGGTTCGAGTTAGCTCAGCTCCAGACGCCCCTCTTTCTGAAAAGGCCATTTCCCCAGCCAGGAAGCTTCCATTGTCACACAGTCATGCCGACATGCTGGACCCCAGAACTGCAAATATGCAGAACTGATTCTCAGTGGGACTTCCCTCTGTTCTTGAACATTGGCCAGAGTATATTGTCCACTTATGCCCTGTCTGAACTGCAGGGTAAAGAGAAGTCACAGCTGCTGTGACCTCTAAGTCCTCTTTGCTTGTAAGTTACCCCTCCCCATGAACTTTGTATATTTGTACCAGAGCCAAGGAATGCAAGTGCAAAGGTGAGGAAGGCTTTCCCAGAGGGGATGTCCCAGTTGGTTCTCAAAAGATGAGAAGGATCTTTGTAGGATATAGAGGAGTTGACCCACTGCGGCCCTTAGGCAGAGCAGAGAGCCAAAGTGGGTCGACTCCTCTTCATCCTACAAAGCCCAGCTCAAGCTTTCACATCCCTGTGACCTCCCTGGTGACCACTGAGCCCAGGCGCAGCCCCTCTCACGGAACAGGGTGTGCTCTTCTTCTCTCCTGTGCTCTCATTTGCATATTCCCCACTGTCATATTTGACAGTTGCCACCTCACTGTCTCTGAGCTAAGCTCTTCCTTTTAGAGCCTAGGGAATTCCTTAAATGTTGGGAGTATGAGTATTCATGCTCACACCCAGATCCTAGGACTTTTGCTAGTATCAGGGACTCTGTAAATATCATCGAAATACTAATCTGATGAGTTTCCTTACTGATCAAATGGGGGGGGGTTGGCCTCGTTCAGAATTTCCCAATGTGTTCACTATGTAATATTTATTATTTGCAAAGCTAATGTACTTTACATGAAAAGGGGTTCCATGATTAAATAAGTTTTGCACCTGCTGGGTTAACTTGATTAAGCAGATTTCTTTACCATGACTGCTACTATTTGGAATATGATATAGAGTATTTTCCAAACTTATCTGAACACAGAATCTTGTTTTCTTGCTGTTCTCCTAAGATGGTGATCCCAGCATATACTTTGCTAATCTCCACCTTAAAGATTCTTCTGGTACCATGTTTACCTGCTAAAGGTTCTGTTGCCAATAATTAATCTGTGATAGATTTAAATAAGCAAACTGTTAGGTAGAATGACAGTTTGGACTTTATATATGACAGCTGGACCATATCCTGTGAAAAGGATAAGAAAAAAGATTTACTGTGAATTCATTTGTATTACAAAAACTCTTTTTCATGCTTGAATCAGCTGGAAATAGCATAGAACATACTGAGGCTGGCAATAATCTCCTAATTCCCAACTACAACAAATTTTTAAAAATGTTACTCCAACTTCAATTATTCATGCTTTTTAAAATTGAGAAAAGAGGCTGGGCATGGTGGCTCACGCTTGCAATCCCAGCACTTTGGGAGGCTGAGGCAGGTGGATCACCTGAGGCCAGGAGTTCGAGATGAGCCTGGCCAACATGGTAAAACCCTGTCTCTACTAAAAATACAAAAATTAGCCAGGTGTGGTAGTGCGTGCCTGTAGTCCCAGTTACTGGGGAGACTGATGCAGGAGAATCACTTGAACCCAGGAGAGAGAGGTTGCAGTGAGCCAAGATCACGTTACTGCACTCCAGCCGACATGATACAGCAAGACCCTATATTAAAAACAACAACAACAAAAAAAAAAAACCCAAAAAACTGAGAAAAGACTTAAAGGAAAATTGGGGGAATGATCTACTCTTTTTTAAGAAGGATAAACTCTTCCACTCCCGATAATAACTAAGTCCCAGTGGCAGTACTCGGAATCCATCCGTGAAAAAAACACCTTCTTTTCTTCAGATTAAAACAAAAGTTGTGCTGAGAAGTAAGTTTTCCTTGAAATTTCAAAATCTCTTTCAGCCTCATATCCTCTGGATAGTTAGTGGACCAAGGGTGCTTTGGTCTATATGATCCACTTATAAAATCAGGCTGAGTCTGCATGAGAAAGACAAAGGTATTCATCCATTCCTGACTTATTCATTCCACTCTGCTTTTTAATTGTGAGATGATGATGACTGATGGTGATGATGACCATGATGATGATGATGATGGTGATTATTTTTATTTTGACAATCCTGAAAACAGCACTGCATGTTGTCCAGGTGCAGAGAAGGGATGAGTTTTCTATGGCAGAAGCAGAAGCTAGTGCCAACATTTGTGTGTGTGTGTGTGTGTGTGTGTGTGTGTGTATTGTGTGTGTGTGTCCCAGGCTGGAGAGCAGTGATGCAAACTTGGCTCACTGCAGCCTCTAACTAGTGATCTCACCTCAGCCTCCTAAGTACCTGAAACCACAGGCAAGCATCCACATGCCCAGCTATTTATTTTTTGTAGTGATGGGGTCTCACTATGATCTCAAATGCCTGGGCTCAAGTGACCTTCCTGCCTCGGCCTTCCAAAGTGCTGAGATTACACAGGCGACCTACTGCACTTGAACCTCTTTGGATATCGTTGGTGGTACCACCACCAAGAAAATTCTAGAGTTTGAGGAAAACAAAACATAAACTTTTAAAAGAAAACAAAGAGAATACATTTATGTCCTAGGAATAGATAAGTTTTCTTAAACAAGAGAAGAAAAGCAAAAACCATAGAGATTGATATATTGGAAGTATATTAGAATTTTTTTAAAAAACCTCTGAATTATAAAGGACAAAATAAAGTGAAAAGACAAAAAGAGAGTGGGATTACTGATAATCTCATCATTGATATGGGATAAATGTCAAGGGATATTTTTAAAATATCCCTTATAAATCAAAGGAGTGGATGGGGGATGAAGAAGAGACAGAGAGACACAATGAGAATCTGTAAAGGTTATGGACTGGTAATTTACAAAAGAAAAACCGTGAGTGGCCAATAAGCAGAAGAAAAGATGCTAAACATAAGTAGTTATTACAGAAATGCAAGTAAAAACTATATTGGGTTACTATTTCCACACTCATTAGATTGCCAATAACTAAAAATTCCACTAAGTGTGGGCAAAGATATGGAGCAATGGACACTTTCATGCACTTCTAGCAAGAGTGCAAACTGGTGCTACCACTCCGGATAACACTGGCAACTCCCAGAAATGCTGAAAAGGTGGCTAGTCCATGGCGCACCAATTCCTCCTTTAGAGACATCTTCAGAGATTCTCCTACATGTGCACAGAAGACAACATAGACAAACATGCTCATGTTCGTTTCCTTTTCCCTTTTCTTTTTCCTTCCCTTCTCCCCCTCCCTCTTTTCCTCCCTCCATCTCCTTCCTTCCTTCCCTTCCCTTCCTTCCTTTCTTTGCTCTTTCCCTCCTTCTTCCCCACCTCCTTCTCCTTCTTCTCCCCTCCCTTTCTCCCTCCCTCCCTCCCTCCCTCTTCTTTCCTTTTTCTTCCTTCCTTCCTTCCCTCCTTCCTTCTTTGCTTTCTTCCTTCCTTCCTTCATTTTGACAGGGTCTCACTCTGTCTCCCCAGGCTGGGGTGCAGTGGTGTCATCACAGTTCACTGCAGCTTCAACTTCAATCAATCCTGCCACCTCAACCTCAGAAGTAGCTGGGACTGTAGACACATGCCACAATGCCTGGCTAATGTTTTAAGATTTTGGAGACATGGGGTCTCCCCGTGCTGCCCAGACAGATCTCAAATGCCTGGGCTCAAGCAATCCTCCTGCTTTAGCCTCCTAAAGTGCTGGGATTACAGGCATGAGCCATCACTCCTAGCCATGGAAGCATTTCTGAAACATCAGAAAATGGAGAATAACCTGAAAGTCTACCAATAAAGTGATGGATATGTGATTCATAATACAGCCCATGAATTTATGCAGCAGAGAAAATCAATGAATTAGACACATACATTAACATGCATGAATCTCTGAAATATAATATTGAGCAAAGAGAACAAATTACTGTATGATGTAAGTAGCACAACACTCTCTAAAATTTTGAAACCCCATAAAGAGTGGTATATGTTGTTATAGTTACATGCAAATGTAATGTTAGAATAAAATCATGCTTAGGAATTTGAAATGCCAAAATTAGAACAGTGGTGAGCTCTAGAATGTGAAGGAGGAAGGTAGAATCAGAGAGGACATGTGAAGTGTTTCAACCCACCTGTGAGGTGTAAAATACACTAAACTGAAGCCACTATGGCAACATGAGAATATTTCAGAAGCTGGGTAAGGGGTACACAGCATGTCAGATTATTTAAAAATTTATTTATACATTCAAAATAAAAATGTTAATATGCAAAAAGTACTGACTCCACATGTTCATGTACGAGCATGATTACAAAATAAAGGGGAAAATTTTTTAAATGGTATCAATGATTTCAATATTTTTTTACATGGAAATACAATAAAGTTGTAACTAGAAATAATGAGATAATAGGGAAATTAAACAACTGTCTTTTACTTTCTATGATGCACACATCTTACTTTAAAAAGCAGACAGGGAGGTGGGCGGATCACCGGAGGTCAGGAGTTTGAGACCAGCCTGGCCAACATGATGAAACCCCATCTCTACTAAAAATACAAAAATTAGCCAGGTGTGGTGGTGGGCACCTGTAATCCCAGCTACTTGGGAGGCTGAGGCAGGAGAATTGCTTGAACCCTGGGGGTAGAGACTGCAGTGAGTCGAAATCACACCACTGCACTCTAGCCTGGGCGACAGAGCAAGACTCCAACTCAAAAAAAAAATCAGATAGGACATTTAAATTTTAATCTCTAACCCATGTCTTTAAGGTATTCTGAAGCGAATGCATGCTAAACAGCATTCCAATCATGGAAGGCTGGTAGGTTTCCCAGGCTCCAGAGGGCTGCTGAATTGCACCAGAATGTTTTGTCCTTATTATTTGCAAAGTGCATATGTGAGTATAATACTAGCTACTTTTAGAGGCCTACTGTTTCAGCTGAGTTCCCCAGAAAACAGATCCTGAGGAAAACCTTTTAAACTAGTGTTTTATTGGAGGAGAGGAGGTCATCTCAGGCTGAGAAATGTCAGGCACGGGAGGAGGAAAACTAAATATCAGTAGCATGTAGTGAGGTGGCCATGATTCCATGTGAAAGCACATGTGGTTACTCAGACATGTGGGTGGTCTCTGGACAGACTACACAGAGCCTCCACCATATGGGGGCAGAGTCCATCCAGGATAGGACAGGAGAGGAATTTATTTGCTGGCCACATCCTGTATCTCAATTGATCAAAGCTTGCCCCATGCGACATTAACTCCATAGCACGTCCAGGTTCTGATACCCAAAGTAGCCAAATTCCACACCCCAGTGCTTCATCTGGGTCGAGACAATGGGAGAAACCAGACCTTTGATGAGTCAAGCACAATGTATCTGGGTGCCGCAGTGCCTGGTGGCCATCAAGCTGGGCGGGAGAGATGCTGAGCTGGAGCTGGCCTGAGCCCGAAAGTGGTCATGGTAACTGGCACTGCTGGACACTGAGCTAGCAGCTCATCCATAAAGCAGCAGGTGACGTAAGCAGGTCTGAGGGAGTGCATAAACTGACAACACCATCACTCCTGGAGGTATCCACATGCACTCACATTCTACATCCAGCTCTCATCCTCAGAGAACACGATGCCCTCACGTTTTTTCCCAAGAGGGAAAGTGCAAGTCTGATTCTTCATGGTGACGGCAGTGACCCTCTCCAGAAAAAGGCTTAATAAAGGTTAGGAAGCCAACTCACCCTTTGTCATAGCTTTTACTGACTCTCATCAACCCTTTCTGTTGTCGTGAATTATGAATTTGCCCTTGGCCAGCCCAGTGGCTGATCTGGGTTTTTGTCTGGTAGAACAATCTGGAACTTCATACTCCCAAGGACCCCCTGAGTTGCTCTTCTGCCTCAGTTGCCTATTCATGGTTACCAGTGACCATGTTAACACTAAGAGATGCTCCACTGAATCCCCTGGGTTTCTGGCATGCTCCTCCCTGCCCTCACCATGCAAAACCAGAAACCTGTCAAGGCTGCACATCTCCAACTCCTGGGCTCTAGCTAAGAAGCTGTTTCATAAACTTCTTGCATCCATTGTCTTCTCTGGGGCTCCAAAGATAACAAAGTCTGAGGCAAAGCATATGTGCTAAATTTTATTGTGGAATGAAACATCCAGGCAGCAGGAATAAGGGAAAATAGACTATGAGGCAGATAGGGCTGGAAAGCAAATACCAGGTGGTATGTTATAGAGTTGGCCTCAGCTTAAGGTGTCTCTATCAAGGTTTCTGGTCAGGCTAAACTACCATTCTTCAGAATAGAACATCAAGGGAAACGGATTCCTCCCTTCTCTCAATGATCCAAGCTGGTGCCTTGGGACACGAATTCTCCTTTACCTGAGGGAGGAGTCACCCAGCCCTGCTAGTCAGCTGTCAGGGAAGCCAGAGCCTGCATGCCATGGTGTGTACTTCATTTTAATCTAGGTTTGGTGGGTAGGGCCCAAACTCTCAAGGTCTTAGTTGGGTTGGGACTGCTGGCTGAAGTTTCTGCTGAGGTGGATGTGAAGGAGACAATGGTAGTGGCAGCCAGGATGTTCCAATGAGCAAGTGCTCAGAGGCCCAGGAGTTGATGGTGCCCAGTGATGCTGGGAATCTGGTTCACCACATGCTACCTCTGCCTAGAATATTTATCTAACATCCAATCCCCTACCAACCATGCATGGATGTATCACTATCCACCCCTTACAGAAAACTGAGGCTTTGTATAACATACCTTGCACATAGTGAAATGAATATTTGAACCCAGTAAAAAATGCAACGTTGATACTCTTTCTCCTAGTCCATGCACATCTCATATTCCAAAAATTCTAAGCAAAAAATGACAGTACCTATGATGAAACAAATTTTGAAGTTGGGTGAGAAGACATGGTGGTAGTGGTCATTGTGCGTTGATCTGACTTCAGAATGACAAAGGATGAGTTTCCTTTTTACGTGTGACTGTGAAGCACCATTTAGACATACTAGCTATAGGACAACACTAAACGATGTACTTTGACACAACAAATGAACTACATTAAATGGAATGTGTTATAACCCAGGCTCAGGCTGACAACATAAAACCTCTTGACGAAACTATCCTCAAGTAAGTCTTCACAGCCCATCTATTATTTTTATGTAGTATTTTCACCAAACTGATATGTCCACTTTTCACATGGAATCGGCCAAGGTCATGTTCACATAAACAGCATTTCTTTAAATGCAGTCCTTAAAACTCCAATAAGCATCATGCTCTTTCTGAGACTTATAATGGTCACAACATGGCCGGGCACAGTGGCTTATGCCTGTAATCCTAGCACTTTGGGAAGCTTAGGTGGATGAACCATGAGGTCAAGAGATGGAGAACATCCTGGCCAACATCATGAAACCCTGCATCTACTAAAAATACAAAAATTAGCTGGGCATGGTGGCGTGTGCCTGTGGTCCCAGCTACTCGAAAGGCTGAGGCAGGAGAATCGCTTGAACCCAGGAAGCAGAGGTTGCAGTGAGCCGAGACCGAACCACTGTACTCCAGCCTAACGACAGAGTGATTCCATTAAAAAAAAAAAAAAGTCACAGCACAAACCCCAGGACAAAGGAGAAGTAACTTCTAGCAAACTGAAAGTTGTAAAAAGAAATACAGATTTTCTTTCTTGCCTTGATTCATTCAATTTAGAGATGCAGAACAGAGTTCAGCTTTCGCTATATTACATATTTGGTCTTTCTCTTCTCAAAGATCTTCCAGTGCAAATAGAAATACAACGATCCTATTTACTCAGCCATTTCACCCTTTATCTATTTGCATCTGGTGGATTTTGAGAAAATGAACACTATGTTGCCCACTTCACCCTCTTAGGCCTCGTTTTTGCTATTAAAAAAGTTTCCTAGCCAGGTGTGGTGGCATGCCTGTGTTCCCAGCTACTCAGGACGCTGAAGTAGAAGGATCACCTGAGTCCAGGAGTTTGAGGTTCCAGAGAGCCATGATCATGCCACTATCCTCCAGCCTGTGTGACAGTGAGACCCTGTCTCAGAAAAAATAGTTTCCATAATTAAAAGAAAAAATTATATACGCAGAATGCGATGGCCAGCAGAGCAAAAGATTATATTTAAAGAGAAGTAGATAATTACACCACTGCACTCCAGCCTGGGAGACAGAGCAAGATCCTGTCTCTAAAAAGAAAGCAATAAAGTAAAAAATAAGTTGAAATAAGATACTCGAAATCATCTGGGATGGATAAAAAGGAAAAATCGTTCAAAACTCCTCTGCCTCCATTACCACAGTGCTTTCTCCCCGCTTCTCCCTTAACTCTGTCCCAAGGAGACACTATCTGAACCTGTGGTCACAGAGGAAGGGGACAGGTTCTGCCTGTGGGAGGTCCCAGAGATGGGATGGGACGGCAAAAGTCTCTCTTCCTGTCCCAACTTTGATGCCTAAAACCTATGTGTGACACTTAAGGAAAAACGATAAATGTAAATGTGGTGATTTAGTTATTTCTCTGATAGAAATAAAGCAGTCTTTCTACTAAGGCATCAGGAAATCCTAGAATAATGAAAATGATTGAAAGTGGGAGGGCTATATACCCAAAGGATTATAAATCATTCTATTACAAAGACACATGCACATGTATATTCATTGCGGCACTGTTTAGAATAGCAAAGACATGGAACCAACCCAAATGCCCATCAAAGATAGACTGAATAAGGAAAATGTGGCACATGTACACCATGGAATATGATACAGCCACAAAAAAGGGTGAGTTAATGTCCCTTGCAGGGACATCGATGAATCTGGAAACCATCATTCTCAGCAAACTGACACAAGAACAGAAGACCAAACACCACCTGTTCTCACTCATAAGTGGGTGTTAAACAATGAGAACACATGGACACAGGGAGGGGAGCATCACACATGGGGCCTGTCAGGGGGTGGGGGCCTAGGGGAGGGATAGCAGGGGGTGGGGGTACTGGGGATGGATAACATTAGGAGAAATCCCTAATGTAGATGACAGAGGATGAATGCAGCAAACCACCATGGCACATGTACACTTACGTAACAAACCTACATGATCTGCACATGTACCCCAGAACTTTAAGTATGATAATAATAAAAAAGAAAGTGGGAGGGCTATAGGTTGCGTGAGGATACACAAGCATGTTTTAACAACACAAAAGAATAAATACAAGTTCCTTGATCGGAAAGTTCCATTCTGGAGCTAGAGGCGATTCTGAGAGGTCACACAGGACTTTGAGAGCCGCGGTCATTAACAACCTAGAAATAAGGCTTCAGTGTGTGGCAAGAAGAAAACAAAAACTTCAGAACAAAATAACTAATGCAGACGCTAAAGATAATATTGAATAACATTCAACATAAAAACCGAAACACTACCATAGAATTTATGTTTACTTTATTAACAATGTGGCTTACAAGTTTTTTTTCAAGTAAAAAGGGTTTTTCTCCATTTAGAATAGAAATTAAAATATAACTCTGATATAGATTTTCATTTATTTACATGAAAACATATATACAGAATACAATCTTACAGCAAACCAACAGCATGCCCTTTGTCCTGCAAATTTCGAAAGTAATGACACCAATTTTTCCCTTTTATGCACCAAAACATACACAAAATAGGAATCCAACTTCAATACAAACTATTGAAACTAGAATGCAAAACAGTGAAAGGGCTTTCAACATTCACGACGAGGGATAGTTTATGCTTCCAGAGATCGTGCTAGTTCCTGTTTCGAACAAGTGAGATGATTATTTTTTCTGTCATTTAAAAAATTATCCTCAATTTTTTTTATCCTAAGGTGATTTTTGGCCAACAATTGTTCTAGAATATTCATTTTTTTTTGCTAGCACATCTCTTCAGCCACACAAAAAGCCCTGCTCTGCCTTGGTTGGCGGCACAACTTTCATACTCACTGGGACCAAGTTCTTATTACTTAACGCCAACAGCACAGAAGGATTATGGCCCCTTCCTCAAACAATATGGAATTGTTTGAGTTGTTATTTATCATTTCAACTAGAGAGGTTCTGAATCAAAATTCAAGGCAGCACTCTATGTCAGCAATTATAATTTTTAGGTAAATCACATGGGTCAAAAGTAGCACAATTTGATTTTATCATAGTATGTTTGGGGTATCTGTAAACCCTTCTAGTGATAAGAGCTATGAGAATTAGTCAACTTAAGAATTCAACCACGTGAAAGAAAGTAATTTCCAGAAAACCCTTGAACAGAAAAGAGCAATAAACAAACAAAAAAAGTGAATTATTAAATTCTAATGGTTGCCAATACGGATTTCCCTTGCTATTTAATTATTGCACCAACGAGATATGAGCAGTATGGATATCTCGCCAACACTTTCTTCCTTAACAGCTACAGGTTTCTTAATTTACTACGTTTCCTTTCAAATAATTGCACGCGCGATCACAGCTTTCTAAAGACAGAAAAGGGAGGAAGTGGCGCCTTGATTCACCACCTTAATCCAAAAGCAGCGAAGATGCTCAAACCACAACAAAGATTTTTAACACTACTGGGTTTTTTTTAGTTCTATATACAGAAATAAATATAAATGGGTGTCCTATAAAATAAGTGTGAAAACCCCGAGTGCTTCTAAAACTGAGGGGGGACAGCTCTTAGAAAGGGGTGTTTGGCGTTAAGATAGAAGGCAAATCTCGGAACTTGCCGAACACAATGCTCAAAATCCTGTGAGATAAATTAGGGAAACGACACCCATCTTCAAAAGGCTGATCAAAGTCAACTCTAGAGAGGGCAGTAAAGGTCACAGGAGGAGCGTTCAAGGTGCAGGTGATTTTAACGTACTGAGGAACAAATCAAAGTAAACACAGGAAATAATCTTTAGAATGTGATCAAATAAGGTGGGAGAACCCAGAAGCGGCGCAGCTCAAATACTGTGTCTGACTCAAACTTGGATCCAATGACTCTAATTTTAAAAGCGAAGGCTGAGTTCCCCACACTGTGAAGCTCTGTGGTGACGTTACGGTGTTTTGCTTTCGTTCTGAAAGGCAAAGGAGTTCTGTGATGCCAGCAGTACCCTGTTCCTTTTCTAGTTGTTAGGTGTGGGATTTTGTGGACAGGATTTTTTTCAACATAGTACAAAAGCAGTCAAGAAGCGAGGAGCTGAAACAAGCTCCATTAGCTCAGGGCGAGACTGAGAGACGAGCTGTCGTGATTCAAGCGGAGGTGGCGTCTCTTTCTCAGGGTTTTGACATGGCGCAGATGGAAGAGGCTGCTGGGTCAGTTCCCATGGCATTCCACAGGATGTGAGTGCACTAAGGAGAGGACTTTGGTCCCAAAGGGTCATCAAGGAAAGACGGCGAAGAAATCATACCATCCAGGGAAGGAATGCGAGGAATCACTTCTTGGTGTTTAGACCATGACATTTTTGGCCTAGGGGCTACGGTGGCATTGGGACACACATGTCAAATCTACTTTTTCTGCCAAAAGCAACAAGGACACACAGAGAAAAATGCTCCATGAAATTGGCCCTATCTTTAAGACAGACGCTGGTGAGAGGTGAATCCTACAGAGACGTGAGAACACATTACAGTTCTGTACCAGAATTGCTGCTGATGTGAAGTCCACTCACCGTGACTGAAATTCCCCGAGAATCCAAGCTCAGAAGGACACTGGCAACACCTGGAGCATAAGCACCTCCTCGCTCCTAAAATCTTTCTGGGCTCTCCTCAAGGACTGGAGAGATGGCATAGAGACAACCGTCATGGTGATGCCAGGCTGTGCCCTCCCGTGCCGTCGCCACAGCCGTCTCCTCCCTGGCACGCGCACACACAGTGGGCACCCATGGTGACTGCGACTGCACAGAGAAGCACTGAAGTTAACTGTCGAGGTGAAAGACATGGAGAGTCTTGGGCACTTGGCCCCATGGGAAGCAAACACTTTCCCCAGAGACACTGGCTGCGTCCTTCTTGGGCTCCTGGTGGGTCACATTCCAGCTCTCTGGGTGGGCTCCGGAGACCCCCACCCAGAGGATCTCCTCCCTCCAATGCAGCACCTCCTCTCCGTGCCACCGCTGAGAAGGGAGACGGAAGTGGCATTTGTTCTGCAAGTCCCTGTTCTGTTGTGGCCACCACGTTCCCTCATCCTTGTCTCAAATACAACAGAAACAGCTCAGCTTGAAAAGGCCACGGTGAAGGATCAAGGAGTCAGCGCGGGCAGAATGCCAAAGTCTGGAAATCGATGTCCCTTCCAATCATCTGACAGGGTTTAACTCCACAAGACTGAGCGTTTAAGGCCAAAGCATGTGGCTGAGAAGGCAGGGGTGGATGGAGAAGGGCGGAGAGGTCAGAACTTGAGCTTAGAAGGAGAGCTGCCCGACGCAAGCCAACCACAGATCCCAGAGATGTCTCTGTCCGGGCACAGATGTCACCCTCCTCCCATCCGAGGCCTCCAGGCAGATCCACCAGCCAAACTCTAAAACTGGATTATAGAAATCGGCTGCAGGGGAGACCAAAAAGCCTCATCCATAAAGTATTTGTTTTCCATTCTCATCTGGAACCGTTACAGAATGTGAAGAAGTGAGCTTGGGCAATCAAAGTTTCCAAAAATCCCACCAAGAATCATATCTGAAAATGTCATAGAAATGCAAGCAGCTCATTAGCCCACCACAGGATTTTACTGCAACTGTGGAGACTCTAGTCCAAGGGACGAGCTCAAGGTGATTACGGAGGAAAAGCAGGGAGGCTGCAAAGCCTCTGCTCCCGGCATCTGCTCAGGAACCATGGAGGGTTCGGTTTCCTTGCATAAGTTTAAAAAGGCATCTAGGCAGCCGCCACAGCGGGACCCTGTAGTCCACGGGGTCTGCATGGAGATCCCAAATCACTCATGAGGATACGGAGATGGCTTCTGGTCCAAGAGGCCAGCCAACTCCCACAGCCACAGATACGCCTGCTCATGACCTGGAAGATTTAACACAACTGCCCAAGAAATTCCACAAGCAAACTCCAAGCCAGAAAGAGCTACGGGAAAGGCAGAATTAGACTGGGACCACTTCTTTCTCTTTCTTTTTGTCGTTTTTGGCCAATCCGGATCTTCCTTTCCTGCATGAGCAGGATGAATGCCAGCGGGAGACAGCGTGCTCGCCCCCAGACTCTGAGTGTCCACACCTGTCGCTTCACAGGAACCGAGGTCCAGAGTGACAAGTCACCCAAGATCTCAGAGTTAGTTCTCAGCAAATCCCGGGTGCCAAGTGGCTGACTCCAGATTCAGTGCTCATGCTGCATTGTGCCTGGTGCATATGAGGCCAGCTGGGGCAGAACAAGACAGAAGGAACACTCAGAGGGACTCCTGCTCGGTGATGCTGCAGTGATCCTTTTCAAGGGGTGTATCTGGTTCATGGAACGCTTCCCCCACATCTCGTTCCCTTTCTGCTCTCTGAAATTAAGCTTCTCCTTCGATATATAATCCAACATTTGCCTAAAGGACTCATTCCCTGATTCGGCTACAATTAAACCACAACAGTGGAGATCGTTGAGGGTCTAGAAAAGACTGGGTAGAGTTTGTCTCTACAGATATTCTAGGTTTCAATCAATAGCCATCCAGTTGGACCAGGCACAGTGGCTCATGCCTGTAATGCCAGAACATTGGGAGGCCAAGCTGGGCAGATCACTTGACGTCAGGAGTTCGAGACCAGCCTGGCCAACATGGTGAAACCTCATCTCTAAGAAAAATACAAAAATTAGCTGGGCACGGTGGTGGGCGCCTGTAATCCCAGCTACTTGGGAGGCTGAGGCAGGAGAATCACTTGAACCCAGGAGGCAGAGGTTGCACTGAGCTGAGATCATGCCACTGCACTCCAGCCTGGGCGACAGAGCATGACTCTGTCTCTAAAAACACAACACAACAAACAAACAGATAATCCAGTTGCACAGAGAAGCCTACTGGCCTCCTTCACTCCCC
The DNA here is from genome assembly GCF_048565385.1 of Saimiri boliviensis. NCBI lineage: Eukaryota > Metazoa > Chordata > Mammalia > Primates > Cebidae > Saimiri > Saimiri boliviensis. The sequence continues at coordinate 113,907,122 of NC_133456.1, read as the reverse complement.
GTATTCCTAAGAGGCATCTCTAACAGAGGACAGAGCTTTAGCACATCTTTTCATAAGGACATCGCTGCCAGCTGTGTTAGAGAAAGGAGTTGCCACCAAGATGAAACCGTGTGTGCCACTTGACCAGTGTCACACGCCTATCCATAGGAAACAGCGTCGATAAATGTGCCCGTTTTATTACAGGAAGCTCTATGGCATGGGGTGAGGTTTCTTCCTTGGTGACATTCTTCGTTTTCAAAGAATGCAGGCCTCATTTTAAGAAACCTGGCTCCAAGGGAGCTGCCTGGTTTGTGGTGGGAGAAAGGCAAAATGTGGGTGAAGAAAGGCTGATGCACTACTTTTACTGGTGCTCTCCAGAAGTGACTTCTGCATGCCTCACTGTGCTTTGAAAACATGGGAACAGCTCACAGGCTGGCAGAGGCAGGAGATCCTGGGCTTCTGGCTTTCTGGTGATACTCAGTGTCCGTACCATGCAACATATCCTGGAAATCAAAGTTTCAGTCCTGGAAACCTTTACCAACACCACATCCCAGCGATAATGGGCCACCTCCCGAGGGCAGACTCAGTTGGCATACTGGGCGTAGAAAGCCACTTTGACTCTCTCAATCTGGTGGCATAACTTGATGGCAGGCCCGAGCTTCAGCTCCATGCACTCCTGCACCGTTGGGAGGGTCAGAAGCAGGAGTGCTTGGCCGTCAATGTCCTGCAGGAAAAGAAAGGCAGGTTGAGACCGGGCAGCGTGCACGGGGGGATGCACCTGTCACAGCAGGCTCCACCCTGGGGCCAAATGTGAGAAAAGGACGCTTTGTTTCATTCAATCCAGGCAAACCTGGCTTGATGACAGTCTTATCTTTGTGTTACTGAAATCTTTCTGCAACTGGGCACAGTGGCTCATGCCTATAATTCCAGCACTTCGGGAGGTTGAGGAGGGAGGATTGCTTGAGACCAGGAGTTTGAGACCAGCCTGGGCAATACAATGAGATACTGTCTCTACAAAAAATTAAAAATTTAGCTGGGCATGGTGGCACGAACCTGTGATTCCACCTACTCAAAGGCTGAGATGGGAGGATAACCTGAGCCCAGGAGTTTGAGGTTGCAGCAGTGAGCTGTGATCACACCACTGCATTCCAGCCTGGGCAACAAAGCAGGACGGTCTCTAAACAACAAAAACAAAAACAACAATACAAAGACAAGAGCTTTTGGCTGAGGGCATTCTGGCTACTCTGAAATTCACATACCTATCCCAGTGGGTAGAAAGAGGAGGGCGGCTGAGGGAATTGCTTCCTAAGCTTATCGTCCTTTGCTGGGAGAGCAACTCACCCTCCACCCCAGGCTGGGCCAGGTGCTCCCTAAGCTATGCTGTGACTTCATCTCAGCACTAAGCAAAGGGATCTCTACTAAAAGACAAGGCTCCCTCACCTCCCTGCCAAGGTTTGCCATTTCACTGTCAGGATGAGTGAGAAGATGCTCAAGACAGATAATGCCAATGACACAGCACAGTTTTTCATAAAGGAAAACCCACACAGACACACACATACACACACACACACACACACACACACACACACACACACCCCATTTACAGACACACACTGTTCAGAGCAAGGTGTTCCTCGTACATAGATCTGTTCCCACTGTATCCTGCTCAGCCCGTTTCTACCTACACACAGGGTATAAAGGAATTCATTCAATGAATGTTCAGTTGACTTTGCTTCCTGCAGGAGGAAGCATACAGAGACTCCAAAGCTCTAAGACCCTTCCACTGGACATCTCTGTCTCTTCAGCAGCTTGCTTCCTATAGTAATCTGGTTTATTCACGTAGATGTCATTTGACTGGACGGCTGAGTTTAACCGCAATCCTCCTTCCTATTTACCAAGATGATCTTAATAGTCCAGAGGGAGTCACTGAGGCTCTAAGAGATTGCAGGCCCCAGGCAATGATGAAGATCAGTGGTATGATGAGAGCATTAAGTGAACTCCGCATACTGGAATTTCTGCCACTTGCAGAAGAATTATACCCAGCGCTGCCAGAAGCCCCAAGGACATTAATAGCCAAGCAACAGCACAAGATCATATGTCTCAGACAACACCTATCAGTGACTTTCGCACAGGCAGCTTATTTTCTTAAACTAATGGTTTATTTAGCTGTCTTGAAAATATCTAAAGCAAAAAGTCAAAATGTGTATAAATGGTAGTCTTGAGCAGACTAATTTTCTAAGCAAGCATAATTCATCATCTGATCAGGTTCAAAAGACTAATGTTAAGAGGAGGAATACTTTATCTTCGGATCAGATTCAAAAGCAACAATATTCCCTAATAAGTACTGCAGCAATAAAAATGAAACATTAACTTTGAAAGTATCGATATGCATGTCATTTTTTATTTTTAAATTACAGACGAGCACTAGCTATGATGTAAGCAACTTGAAGCCACGCTCAACCAAGACGCAAAGGTGACCTTATCAAACCACAAAGTAAACAGATCTGTCTTGTACACATACTAAAGGCAGGAGACAAACTATAGAAAACTGTCACCATATTTTCATGCTATGTTGATATCATTTTTCCCTTTCTCTATAGTGCCTGCACATGTTATTTTACTCTTTTCAGACGCTACTGATTGTAGCTAGGGGGATTAGGGGGTAATGTGAAATAGTGTTTGGCTCCAGGTCACAAAGAAACCAAGGGGACCACTGGCTTGAGGCCTGTTAGCCAATTCAATTTTTCAGAGCCAAATCCACATATTAAAACAGACCGAGAGGGCAAAGGGATAGGCAACTGAAGTCTTCTAAGTATCATGGGTCTCTTAAAAACACATTTTAAGTAGGCAGGGGGCTGATGTTCTATTTTATTCTGTTCTGCGGATGTCGTTAAACCGTGGACAGGTGGCTTAACCATTAAGTTCAATGACTGACACCCACACAACAGGATAGAATAGAAATAAAACTTATTTTACTTTCACCAGGAAGTTTACTTTCTTGGTGAAAATTAATGTCTGGAAAAGCTAGCCAATCTGACTATGATCACACAGGTAGTTAGAGACAGTACTGGAATCAGAACTGTCGTTTTCTGACATTAAACTTTTTTTTAAAATTTTTTTTTTGAGACAGAGTTTCGCTCTTGTTACCCAAGCTGGAGTGCAATGGCCCGATCTCGGCTCACCGCAACCTCCGTCTCCTGGGTTCAGGCAATTCTCCTGCCTCAGCCTCCCGAGTAGCTGGGATTACAGGCACGCACCACCATGCCCAGCTAATTTTTCTGTATTTTTAGTAGAGATGGGGTTTCACCATGTTGACCAGGATGGTCTCGATCTCTTGACCTCGTGATCCACCCGCCTCGGCCTCCCAAAGTGCTGGGATTACAGGCTTGAGCCACCGCACCCGGCTTCTGACATTAAACTTTGAAGGGAAAACTCTAGCTCAGTCTTTAACATCTTTAACTTAGTCACGATGGGGATTCAGTCACCACTGAATATCAGCACTAAAATCTTTATGTAACTCTTTCTCTACAGAAAATTACACTGAAGGTGGCCGATGGATGTACCACATTTAAAAGTGCAGGTGCACACACTCATTTATTTACTTGCCAATATTTATTGAGCATCTACTAAGTGGCAGACTCTTGGCTGGCTTCTGGGGAACATCACAGTGAACGAAGGAAAGGTTCCCTCTCCGGACACCCCATGAATCTGAAGGGCGGCAGACAAATTAATAGACTATTAGGATACAGGGATGTTAACATATGGATGCAGAGCTAAGGGTTCAAACAGGACAGGCAACCAGGACAGTCTAATAGGGGCACCCAAAGGGCTTCCAACTGAGATGTCAGGGACCAGTGGCCATTATTAAGGCCAAAAGGGACTGAAGGAACACAGGTAGTTCCCTGGAACATAGAATTCCAGGAAACTGGGGAGATATCTAAAGTAAAATCATGACAAGCCCAGAAAGCCACTTCATTTGGAAGGCTATTTTCTCTTTCAAGGATTATTTAGATAACAGCATAGCTCACAGATGGTTTAATTTTTATAAACATATAAAAATTCCTATATAACTGAGAGTTGCTGGCAGATCACTTTTAATGTTAAATACAGAATCACCATAAATGGACTAATTGTAAAGAAATGAAATATGATGAGATATACAACATGCTTAGCAGAGGACAAAATTAAATCTGTTTTGATAGAGCATTCAAGTGAGGACTTGGTAGTTCCTAATGGAGGTATTCAGGTCTAGAGAAGTCAAGTAAGGGCAGCTTAATTTGGACTAAGCTATAAACTACCCTGAGATTTTTTTCATTAAGTTCAATTGATCATTTGGACAGTCTACTCATCATCCTGCCACTGACTGATGAAAGCTGAATGAATGGGTAAAATTTTTAGAGTTTTGTGTGTTCTTAGTTATGGATGAGTGGCTTTTTACTGTGTAATGTACAGGTTTGCAGCATTAAATGATGGAGTATAGAACTTTTAAATGGTTGCCATAACATTTCAGAAATAAAAGGTATAGATGCTGGTAATGGGGAGTTTATAATTTTTGCAAATGCTCCTAGTGATTACAATAATCTATGCATTTATAACATTCAGGGCATGTGTGAAAGAGAGCAATGACCATTCTGTGCACTGTGATCTCATTCACATGCCAGTGAATAAAGTCTCCGGGTTCCTTCTAGCTCATCCAAAATCTCAGACAATGCCTGCAGTGACCTGCTGGGGACCTCACCAAATCAGAGTATTTGGGCTAAATGATGATGAACAAATTACTAAAAATTAGTAATGAAAGGTGTGATGGGACAGAAAAGGACTCCAGTGCCATGTACTTCAGACAGCCCAGTGGGCAATGGCTTTTTATTCCAACTAGTGAACCTGCTAATGTGAAATGTGAAATCAGACAGGAATGAGACGACGATCAGTGAACACCTACCTATGTTTCTCTCTCATGAGAAAAAAAAGTAGGGATGAAGGGCAAGGCTTTCACTGATATTAGAAGTGCAGCAGGGCTAAACTCTGTCTCTACTAAAAATACAAAAACTAGCTGGCCGTGGTGAAATTCCAGCTACTCTGGGGACTGACGCAGGAGAATCGCTTGAACCCGGGAGGCAGAGGTTGCAGTGAGCTGAGATTGTGCTATTGCTTTCCACCCTGGGCAAAAAGAACAAAACTCCATCTCAAAAAATAAACAAAATAAGAGCAACTTGATTCTACAAGGGGGATGGTGTCAGCGGTGTTCCATTTCCTTGAAGACTGAGCTTAGGGAAGGCATGAAACTTTTCTCTGGTGTTATCAACCGGGTTTAGAAATACAAGAAAGGAAGACTGAATACTTTTCCCCAACCAACTTTGCTTGACTTTCTTGCTTATTACTAAGAAGGTATACACAGTGTAGACAGACACAGGAGCTATTAACATTTCAAGGTGTAAGCCCTCATACCAAACCTGGAATCCAGAAATGAGAAATCTGCTCTTCATTCCGGCCTAATTAAACTTCTTTTTTGTTTTGTTAAAACTAAGCATTTGAGCCTAAACATAAAAACAAAACATTAGACTAACACAGAATGCCATACCTCGTATCTTTAGCTATCAGAAGGTACCTTACAGGGACTGAATCTGTATATGTTGAATGCACAAAGGGAGCAACATATACACAACCAAACCCGTGTGATCCGCACTTGTCATGTATTTGAATACAATGCTTTTCTCACTGCAGCACCACTGTCAATAAACACCAGACAGGAAAAGTACTGCATTGGCCAACACTTTACACAGGATTTCAATCTAGTGCTTTATTTTTGTTTTCAAGATGGAGATATGGCTTATCAATGAGCCCCCGATCACCTAAGTCCTTGCATTTCTTAGAATTGTCTTTCTTTCCTGTTTGTGTGTTCTCTGAAGGGACAAGCTCATCACCCAGTTTCTTTAGTTGTAAGGAAGTCTCTCCCTGGTTGCTTTTCAGAGTTGCCTAGACAGGAAGGGCAGCCAACATCAGAAGGTCAGGAGGTGACTCCCTCTGCTTCCAATCACTCTTTTTTTTGTTTTTGAGATGGAATCTTGCTCTGTCACCCAGGCTGGAGTGCAGTGGCACGATCTTGGCTCACTGCAACCTCCGCCTCCCAGGTTTTCAAGAGATTCTCCTGCAACAGCCTCTCAAGTAGCTGGGATTACAGGCGCCCACCATCATGCCTGGCTAATTTTTGTATTTTTTTTTTTTTCTTTTTAGCAGAGACGGGGTTTTACCACGTTAGCCAGGCTGGTCTTGAACTCCTGACCTCAAGTGATCTGCCTGCCTCAGCCTCCCAAAGTGTTGGGATTACAGGCCTGAGCCACCATTCCCGGCCTAATCATTCTTTCAGCATGAACTTAGTGGGTGTCTGTGGAAGGTTCTAGTGGTCATCAATAGGATAAACTACTTCATCGCTTGGACTTCTTGGGATGCAGGGGAAAGAACTTTGAATGACAAGAACTACTCTCTTTGGGTGGCGCTGGGGACCATAGCAATTTGCTTTTTTCAGTTCATTGCTGCATGAATTTGGGAGGAAAGCTGGGAAATCTCCTGGGTATGCGGTGAGTCACATGTCTTTTATGCTTCCTGATTTAATGCTAGAAATATCCTCTTTCTAGATTACTGGTTTGTATGACCGAAAAAGACACTGAATAAAGCTATCTTTAAGTTTATTATATGAAAAACAGTATTTTTTTTAACATGAGGTCTTCAAACACAGATATTTACACCAGAACAATGCAAGAAACTTCAACAAATTAAGCACAGAGTAGAGCAAGAGTCTTGTATTTTCTGCAAAGCCAGTGAAGCAGGATGCAAGGTGGTATGTGCAAAGAGAGTGGCAACTTGTTTTTATATTAATTTCAGGGAAAATGTAAGTAAAAACCCTCTCTTTTTCCTTAGGACACATCATCATATATCTTATGTTTCAGCTAACTATACTCATTTCATCTGCTGGACTATAGATTCCTTTAAGGTAGAAATTAACATTATTGTGTTTGTCCATCACCATACTATGGTCTTAAAAATATTTTATGTAGAAAGAAGAGAAAATTTCTGAGGCCTCTGTTCTGTTCCATTGGTCTGTATCTCTGTTTTGGTACCAGCACTATGCTGCTTTGATTACTGTAGCCTTGTAGTATAGTTTGAAGCCAGGTAGCACAATGCCTCCACCTTTGTTTTTGTTTTGTTTTGTTTCGTTTTGCTTATGATTGTCTTGGCTATGCAGGCTTAAAGAAAACATGGCACATATACACCATGGAATACTATGCAGCTATAATAAAGGGTGAGTTCAGGTCCTTTGCAGGGACATGGATGAAGCTGGAAACCATCATTCTCAGCAAACTGACACAAGAACACAAAACCAAACACTGCATGTTCTCACTCGTAAGTGGATGTTGAACAATAAGAACACATGGACACATGGGGTTGGGGTGGCTGGGGGACGCATAGAAGAGGGTGGGGGGATTGGGGAAGGATAACATTAGGAGAAATACCTAATGCAGATGACGGAGGGATGGATGCAGCAAACCACCATGGCATGTGTACACCTGTATAACAATCCTGCACAATCTGCATATGTACCCCAGAACATAAAATAGAATTAAAAAATAATAATAATAATAAAAGAAAGACGAGAAAACTTTATGTAGAAAGAAGAGAATATTTCATGTAGAGGAAGGTAAGAAAACGATGATGAAAGCGGCATTCAAAACAACACACTGGTCGGTGGGCTTCCACTCCGGGCAGGCCAGGTAGACACCCCATTCCCTCCTGCTCCCACTAGGCGTAAGTAAGATCTGTGGGCATTAGACAGGAATCTACAAACAGAAGCCTCTGGAAGAAGAGAGGACAGCAGGCCAGTCAGGGGCCTGGGACCCCAGCTGATGGCACGTGCTGAGCTCTCGGGTTGTTTTTGTTGTTTGTGTGTGAGCTGCACGCACCTGAGACTTGGAGCTGAAGAAGCTGCAACCTACATTTGCCAAAAGGCACCAACAGGGGGCTGAACCAAAGCCGGCTCTCTCCAGACAAAGGGCTGGCCAAGGGGTGGCCCAGCAAGACAAACAGCTGTTAGATGGCAGCATCTCTTCTGCACCCGGACATCGTAGGGAGGGCTGGCCGGGCCCCACAGACGGCAGCCAAGGCAGAGTGAGCCGCCCTGACTTCCAGCCTGGCCAGGGGGCAACTGGGCACCCCATCCCACCACCGAGGTGGCATCTGAAAGGGCCAGGCAGCAGGGAACTGGGACTCCCACTCCTGCGTGGTGGTAAAGAGCCCCCATTGTAGGGTTGGAAGAGATGGCAGGGGGAACGTTGACTCGCACCCCTCATCTGATAGCAGCAGGCACCTCCTGTCTCTGCTGAGGGTGACTACAGCTGGGAGAGTCACCCTCCGCCCCCTGCTGTGGTACTGGTGAGGTGAGTGAGGAGCAAGAATGAGGCTCTCTCTCTCTCTTCCCTGCCAGGAGGCCCTCAGAAGGGACCTCGGAAGGAGCCGGGTCTCGCTACCTGCCCAGCAGCGCCAAGGAACCCCCACGCAGGTGTCACGAGGAAGCTGGCTGGGACAGGTGGTTCATTTCAGATCCAGAGTCTCAGTACATCAAACCATTGACACACGGCAAGCCACTGTACCTGCTCCTGAAATATCTTGGCCAAGGGGGCACAGTCCGTCAGCTTAATGAACCTCACCACGTCGGTGACCGTCCACTCCAACGGGTTGCTCTCCAGAACCAGTCTCTCCTCCTCCTCCTGTTTTGTGTCCTGCAGAGAAAGAGCAGGAGGAGCTCAGCTGAGGCACAGACCATTGGCTGGGTCCTCTCAGCACTCCCCAGGCTCCGTCGCTCCTGGCCAGGAGCAACTGCCTCCCTTTCCTCCCTCACTGGGCACCTGAACAAACTACCCACACTCTCAGTTCCTGGGAAAATTCTTCACTCTGTGATGATGTCCCCTGCGATGTCTCATGTGCCTTCAGAGGGAAGAAGGCAGGCACAGGGACAGTGGCTCTGCCTGCCTAGTTCAGGAAACCTTGCGGCTGCTTAGGAACAAAGTGTCTCTGCTTAGAGAAAAGCCGAGAAATACAAGAGGCACGTCCAAGAAGGCACGAGAGAGTTCACGCGATGTTTCTGTAATGGTGCCAGTGACCCTTTCTGCTGATCTCACACCACCCACTGGGCTAGGGGAGACCTAAAACATGATTAAATACTTTAAAACATCACAGAGGTGTACTGTAGAGGGGACATGGGAGCTGACACAGGGCAGTTACGGGAGATGCAAGGAAGGAGGTTCTGGAAACCAGGAGTCCAGAGGAACCCAAGGACTGTGCCTTCCTCCTGACAAGCACCCAGGTGTCACTAAAGCTGTCCGGGAAAGAGATGCTACCTCCACCCTGGGAGCTGCATTCTGATGGTGAAAGGCCCCTGCACCCAGAGGTGAAGCGCCAGCCTCTGTTCCTGACTTGGGAACGGGCTAGAGCAGGTGCTGCCACTGGAGGCATTTTAAACAGGTTTCCCGGCATCGTGTCCCTGAACTGTAACATGTGTGCTTCTTCAGACCCAGCAGGAACCCCTCTGCCCCCATGCCCGGGCGTCACCTCTGTCCCCTCGGGCTTGGCTGGCGGGCACTTCTCCCCTTCCTCTGCAGAGGAGGCGGCCGGTGCCCTGCGGCCCCTTCGTGTCCTCTCCGGGGGTGGCAGGCGTGGGGGCTCTGAGCCGCTCCGCAGGGTGACGGCCCTCCGGGGCCGGGCCGAGGGCGCCTCCGCTGACGATGTGTCCGTCTGGTCATCCCGGAGCTCGGAGCCGGTCTCCTCACTGGCGGTGTCGTCGTCCATGGCGTCCGCGTCCTCTTCCTCACTTTCCTGAGAAGAAAAAGGCATTTAAGGGGCTGGTGGCAAGGGGTCCCCGTGGTCAGGCCACTGGGTCCTGCAGTCAGACCCTGGGCCCAGTGCAGACCCCTTAAAAGCCCTGTCCCGGGTAGCCTCTAAACTGGAGCTGATGGTCCCACCCATGGGCCCTACGAGGCCCCTTCCCAGCCAAAGCAGCTGGACATGCTACATTCGTTTCCAGTAAGTAAGGAGGAGGGGGTGTCTTCTTTGGTGTTTCTGACCACCCTGCCACAATGTCCAGAGCCACCTCTGCTGTGAAGCTGCCACACCTGCCGGTCAGGGCCAGACGGCAGAGCCACAGGCTGGAGGGCGCCTGGGCAGTACCTACCTCCCCCGAGCCTGCTGTGAAGTCCACGGCAGAAGACCTCCGTTTCTTCTGCACAAAAATGGATTTCCGTCGCTTCCTCCGCCTGGTGGGTTTGGGGTGTCCGCTGTCGGGGTTGCTTTCTCCGATGGGGGGCTTGGAGATCTTCTTTCTCTTTCCATAGTAATAGGCTGTAGGAAGGAAGATAAGAAACTTTTGAAGGCTATCCACACACACACAGACATGAACAGAGAGAGGGAGAGAGGAAGGAGGGAGACCATTCTTTCATCTGGTATCTCTGTACCTTAGGAAGTCATTCTGAGAAAACATCAACACGGGGAGAAGTGAAATCCATTTCTACTAAAAATACAAAAATTAGTCAGGTGTGGTGGCACACACCTGTAATCCCAGCTACTCAGGAAGCTGAGGCAGGAGAATCACTTGAACCCGGGAGGCAGAGGCTGCAGTCAATCAAGAAACCAAGATGGTGCCACTGCACTTCAAGCTGGGCGACAGAGCAAGACTCTGTCTCAAAAAAAATAAATAAAAAGAAGCGCTGCCCAGGTGCTTCAGGTCAGGAAGGTATTTGGGCTGAATTTGGCCCCTCCCCAGTGTTGAAGCCTGAACCCCCTAAGTAACTGTATCTGGAGGTCAGTGACATTAATGAGGTCATAAAAGTGGAGCCTGGCGTCGGGGAGAGACACCAAGAACACACGACCCAGAAGAGAGGCCCCACGAGGACACGGGGAGCAGGTGGCCACCTTCAGGCCCAGGAAGGATCTCATCAGAAACCAAAGCTGCCGACACCCTGATCTTGGACGTCCAGCCTCCAGGACTGTGTGAAGTAAGCATCTGCAGTTAGAGCTCCGAGTCTGTGGTATTTTATTGCAATAGCCAGAGCGCACTTCTGCAGAAGGTGAAAGAGACAAAGGTGTCCACAGTTCTCACGGGAGTTTATCCGCTCCCTGTCCGGGCCCCAGACACTGCAGAGAGTGGTGGCTATGACATCCTCTGGCACGTTCTGACACCTGCTCCCAAGTCTGAATCTTGAGCAGTCAGTCAACAAGCACTGGGTGAACATCTGCTGGCGTGGTCTTGGCATGAGGGACTCCCCCAGCTCTTGATCTGACCAAGACAAGCCATGATCCTGAACACGTGGGCCAAGTTCACCATGTGCCTTTCCTCTTTTCAGAGTTCCTTCTCTATTACATCATTGCGTACTTCAGTCCCTTCTCATTTGGTGGGACTCAGGTTACTACTGAATTCTATAGCAGAGACACAGGTATATATCTTAATTCAAAAAAATTATTGAACTTTAGTAATGATTAATGTTTTAAAGAAACTAAATGTGTCATCAACTAATGAAAACCACCACTAAGGACCCAGCATTCAATTATGGCCCAGACGCCTACTCATTAACTAAAGGCTCAGCTGTCCCACTATGTGACACCCATGAGCCACAGTCACGGAATGCAGCCAAGGAACCTTTATTCATGGACGGGTGGGCCAAAAGAAAATGGCAATGCCCTGGTGAGTGATGCTCCCCTGGCTGTGCCCATGTGTTCTCCGTGTTCAACACCCACTTATGGGTGAGAACATGTAGTGTCTGGTTTCCTGTTCTTGTGTCAGTTTGTTGAGAATGATGGTTTCCAGCTTTATCCATGTCCCTGCAAAGGGTGGAGGTTGAGGGGAGGGATATCAGGGGATGGGGGGATTGGGGAGGGACAGCATTCGGAGAAATACCTAATGTAGATGACGGGGTGATGGATGCAGCAAACCACTATGGCATGTGTATACCTATGTCACAAACCTGCACGTTCTGCACACGCACCCCAGAAATTAAAGCATGAAAAAGAAAAAAAAAGAAAACGGCGAATGCACAGCCTCCACTCTGCAGCGGCCGTCTGCAGGAAGCATGATTTCAGCGCATCTTCACAGTGCTGGGCCATGGGCTTCATCCTTTCTGCACCCCAATTTCCTTATGCACAAAATGAGGCCATCAGGACTAACAAGCATAGGTTTCCTTTGGCCTAAAACCCTCTGTCTCACCCCCTCCCCTGCATTTGATCACAGCACGGCATTTGGAAAAACCATCGAGAAGCCACACAGCAGGAGTCCCGTAACTCCCAGGAAGCACACCTGCTCCGGGGAGCCCAGCCTGTTCTCATCAACCTCTTGAGAGGAGCAGCTGGCGGGAGGCCTTGGAACAATGTCCCGTGTTCAGTTCTGCAGGGACCGTGTTCCGCAGTGAGCAGGAATGAGCTGCTGTGGGAGAGCACTGCTCTGTGGCCATCTCCAGGTACAGGGCAAATGAGCAAGCCTCTGTCTCCACTCAAACCCCAGGCAGGTTCAACAGGGCTGGGGCAGGCTGGCTTTTTAGAAGCCAGTGACTGGGGATGAGAATTGGTTTTAGGGAATGCAGCCAAAGGTCAGTATGTGTTTAGAGCCTTAGAATGAGACTGGGTGACCCTTGCTTTTCCAGCGCTTGACTCCACCAAAATATCATTCTGTCCTCCTCCCACTGGAGCCTGAGTTCGGTCTGTAGTAACGTTCATTATAAAACAACCCAAAGGATCTGGGGATTTAGGAGTTTTACTCTATGAGACCCAGAGACAGCTCTGAGTTGATTTCAGCAGTGCTGAATGGGAGGCGTGGGACCCTGCTCCTTCCCAGCTATTCCCGGTAGGTAAGTATGCACCATGCATGGCAAAGGTGAGCCCTCGGTCAGACCTTTCTTACTCGGGGGCTGCTGTTTCCCAGTGAATCCCTCCCCTGGAAAAAGGTGAGGGGATGCAGAAACAAGCTCTTCTGGAATCAGATGACGTGCTGGGCCGACGTACGTGCAGGCCCTGCCTGAGAGCCCTGTGCGCCAAATATTGGGGGCTCTGTGTGATCAGTGAGGGTGCAGCTGATCTCCATCAGAAGGCGAAGTGGGAAGGAGAGACTGTGTGTTGTGTGTGTGTCAAAATACCCTGATAGGTAGATAAAATACAAAGAAGCTAACACTGTGAACAGTGTTTCAAGTGCATTCAGATTTCTGGTTCCAGCACCCATGTTGACAAACATCATAAATGACCGTGGCTCACAGAGCACTAGCCACATGGCCAGGCCCTTGTCACACCCCAGCTGGCTGGAATGTGGCTGGCAGAGCCAACTTCCAGGTCACTGCCCCTTGCATTAGAGAGAACTGAGGGGAGACGCAGGAAACTCAGAACTGCAGGTCAGAGGGAGAGATCCGGGCTCGGGCACAGGAGGTGGAGGTGTCTGGGAGTGGCTACCGTGAATGGAGAAGATCATCAGAAGGGGAGAAGGGCAGGGCTTGGGGGAGGTGGTTGCCTGAAGCCAGAGATCCTTGAATGGGACTGGGGATGAAGAGGCAAGAGCTGAAGGTGTCGGAGTGGGGACAGCTCTGAGTCCTGCACCGTGTGTCCTGGGACAGAGGCAGCAAAGAAAGTGGTGGTGGATTCTGAGCCCTCCATGGCTCTCCTTGGTGGGGGTGCTGAGGAAGGCATCTAAACATGAGAAGCCGATTATGACGAGGGTGTGGCATCCGTATGAAGTAGGGCAATGAAAGGGTCATTATACTTTCCCAGAGTAAGGACTGAGAAAGCCATCCAGGTCACTGTCACTGTGATCAAGTTTATTGTGCTTTCCCGCCATCCATGGAGCTGTAGAGTCAATCGATGCACTGAAACCCAGGACGGTACACACGGTTTCTTTTCTTTTCCAAGGCCTACCAGTGGAAATTCATCCTGTTTTAAATCATCCCAGCCCCTCCGTATGTCAGTCTAAAAACCTACAGCAAATCTTTAAACATCCTTCCACAGCAATTCCTATGGAAGACTAGTCGAAAGGTTCAAAAGGAAGAACACAAATGATACCAAACCCAAATCCCTTCCAGCCCAGCTCAGGCCCCTGGCACCATGCGATTCTTTTTTCATCATTTGTACTTACTGTACTTGGTTTTGGTATGAATGGAGCAGTTCTCCGGGCAGTGTTCAGACACTAGCACCGGACTAAACAAATTCGGACAGCACTCTAGCTTGGCACAGACTCGGCGGCAGAAATTCGCGACCTGGTCCGATGTCCGTACGATTTTGACCACAGCCCTGTAGGTTTTGCCTCTGTATCTAGAAAAAGCGGGGGAAAGCAATGGTAAGACCCGATGATGATTCAGATCTATTCTGTACAGCGTATTCCAAAGGCAAGGCAGCAACTTCATTTTCTGACGACAAAGCATACCATGCGTGATTTTCCATGTCATTTCTGTTATTTCTCACAGAGATATTTATAAGAAATGCTTACTAGTGTGCAAAAAAATATGTCCTAACAGTGCTAAACCAGAATCCACTTCCACAAAGACACCCCATTTAACACACCCTCATTTTGTTATATACAACTTCATACCAAAGATGAGTGGGCAGGGTACATACCTAACGGGCTGGCTCTCGAAATGAGGTTAGTGAAGTTTAACGGGTACTTTCCTGTTGATACCGTATTTCATTTTTGAAAAATGTGAGTGCATATGGGACCATAATCCTGCCTTGAAAACCATGTAAATTCAGAACACTGAAACGGTATCTTTGTCAAGGCTGTGTATCATATTGCTGAAATGGGGACGATTTCCATTATTCATAAATGGCATCTGCGCAGAATGGTGAGAGGTAGGCAAGGTCACATTTAAATGGAGAGAAACACAATGGGTTTTATAAGGCGAAAAAAAGACAACAACAACAACAAACACACACACACACACACACACACACACACACACACAAAATGCAGAGTGACTGTATGACTGGGACCTGGAAACTGAGTGAAGACTCCCAGCCTTGCAGACACTGGCAGCACGTGGCTTCAGTGTAAACAGAAAGTAATGGGTCTCAGGGGATCAGTGACAGTTAAAGGAAAAGGCTGCTGTATTTCTCAAGCGTAAAGGAAGCAACGTAAAATGGTAGTGCCGCTTACCATACTGTGCCCATGAGGGTAACCAGCCACTCCTCTTCTCTAGGTTGGGATGGTGAAAGATGGCTCCAGGAACTAAAACTTGCTTCCACCTGCTCTCCAGCCTCCCCCCTTCCCCACCGCACCCGCCTCCATGGCTTCAGTTCCTTTTTCCAAAGCCGTAAGCTGAGTCCTTTCTGAACATGCACACCCGCACTGCAATTCCCCATGGCCTCTAGTCTTGATGGAGCGGTAGGTAGTGGATGAAATCACACTGCAAGGAGAATGCACGCGGGAATCAACAGTCCTTCATAAACGTCTCTATTTCTTATTAGACTGAGGTCTTTGGAAAACTGCAGTCTATTTGCATATTAGGAATCATAAAAGGCATTTCTCCAGTTAAATCTCCTCCCAAAAGTGGTAACTGAGGGGCCTCACATAGGAGGCCTTCATTCTTATTATGGATTGAACTGTGTCCTCCCCAAATTCGTATGTTCATAACCCTCGATAGGACTGTAATTGAAGATGGGGCTTTCAATGTGGTAATTAAATGAGGTCAGAAGGGTGGGGCCCTAATCCAATAGGACTGGTGACCTTGTAAGGAGATGAAAGGCTGAGTGTGGAGGTTAGCCCTTATAATCTCAGCACTTTGGGAGGCCAAGGTAGGAGGATTGCTGGAGCTCAGGAGTTTAAGACCAGACTGGGCAGCACAGTGAGATCCTCATCTCTACAAAAAAATTAAAATCTAGCTGGGCACAGTGGGGCACTACTGAGGAGGCTGAGAAGGCTGAGGCAGGAGGATTCCTTGAGCACAGGAGGTCAAGGCTGCAATAAGCTATGATTGTACCATTGCACTCCAGCCTGGGCGACACAGTGAGGTTCCCCCGCTAAAAAAAGATGAAAAGTCACTAGGGGTGTATATGCACAGAGACTAGACCAGGTGAGGGCAGAGGGAAAAGGTGGCCATCTACAAGCCAAAAAGAGAAGCTTAAGGAGAAACCAACTCTGGCACCTTCATCTTGGACGTTTGGCCTCTAGAGCACTGAGAAAATAAACAACATTGTTGAAAAGCCATGTGGCCTGTGGCTCTTTGCTGTGGCAGCCTGAGCTGACTGAGACGAGACTCATACCTCCAGGTGGAAGTGACAAGAATGGGGACCCCTGAACTGCCTGTCTGCAGCTCCCCATCACCCACACAGCAGCTTCTCCTGACCATGGCTACTGTCTGCTTGTATCTTTCCTTCTCGGTTCACATTTTCTAAGGATTCTCTGAGGTCCTCTTTAAGTACTTTTCTCTGATCCTAGAGGAAAGATCAATCTAGACTAAGGGTATGGAAGCTCTCCTCAAAGACTTTTCAATGCACTAGGAAAATGAGAGATCTGGAAATCCAAATGCCTTTCGTAGTTATCCACAAAGAACTGATTTGATATATGGGAATCCTAAAACTTGGACAAACACTGCTTACAGAGATGGCATTTTCTTGCCATCATATATAAATATCAAGTGCAATATTGCTTTCCTTAAACATAACTATTCAGTAAAGAATAAAAGTTAAGCTCCTTGTCTCCCTCCCCACACCCATCAACACAACAAGAATTTAGAGTGAGACATGCTTCTGGAGCCTAGATATTGTCATTTGCTGTTCATCACTTTTAAGAAACAAACTTTCTCCTGCCATAAGAAAAACCACAGGCAACGAATTCACCAACATAAAACTGGCAACCAGAGCTACAAAAAGCAGATTGGACGGGTTCTTGTTTTAACAGTAGACACCACAGCCCTTATCCAAATATGATGTAAACAGTGCCTGGCTGAAAAAAAAAAAAAACCACTTGAAGATAGGTTTCAACCACCTTTGGATGCATTTTTATAGCTATCATGGGTACAAAATAATGGCCAACTTCTCAGCTGGCAACAAGTCACAGGTTTTTATTTCATTCACGTATCACCAAGCTACTGAGATGTGAAATTTCAGCTTTTTAGAAATATCTTTCTATGGACTGGAAAAATACTTTTCCACTAATAAATCATTTTTTAAAGTATCAACAGCAAAAACAAATGAAGAATTAAATTCTAACTTGTGCTCTATATCTATATACTCTACTAAGTGTATTTCATATTGATTCAGGGTCCTTCAGATCCCAGCCCCTGGGTTTCTTTTTCTTAAATTTCTCTGATGGGTGAAGCTTGATCTTCCACGTAGTGAGAACTTAAAAGCCATCTTCTGTAGATACGATCACGTTTTAAACCCGATACCTTGAATGACTGTTGGCTTTTCTAGGCCCTCCATTGACCCTGCGTGTAGAGACTTTCTTCTATGTGCCTTTCAAGAGTGCCTCCAGGACCCATGTTGGGGTGGTTCTTGCCTACAGCTTTTGCTGCATTTTACAACAAAAAACAGCCCAACTGGGAACACGGTATGTTCCTCATGTTCTGGGACATGGAGAGTAAAAACAGGAAACGTTGAATGAAAATACTCTACAGCTACATTTTCTTTTGCGGTTTTATCCACTACAAGTTTGGTGATCCTACAGCTTTGTTGGAAAAGAGCTCAATATCAAGACTCTTAGAGTCCCTAAAAAAAGAAATAAAATAATGAGACATAAGAATGCAGGAGAAATGTGCAAACCATGTCAGATGTCAGTCTGCAGAACAAGGCTCAAAGATGAGACGCTCATCAAACCTCCAGGTGACAAGGTACATACACGTGGTGGCACAGCAAAGGGATGGATGAAAGGGGCAGTTATCTGGGGGAAACAGAACCAGGGTGACTTCAAACTTTGAGATGGGGAGTCTTGCTCTATTGCCCAGGCTGGAGTGCAGTGGTGCAATCTCGACTCACTGCAACCTCTGTCTCCTGGGTTCAAGCAATTCTCCTGCCTCAGCCTCCAGAGTAGCTGGGACTACAGATATCTGCCACCATGCCCGGCTAATTGTTGTATTTTTAATAGAGATGGTGTTTCACCATATTGGTCAGGCTGGTCTCGAACTCTTGATCTCAGGTGACCTGCCCATCTTGGTCTCCTAAAATATTGGGATTACAGATGTGAGCCATGGCGCCCAGCCTCGGCGCCCAGCCTCAGTCTACTCTTTATTTTACCAGAAGTGAAAGAAAAGTGTGTTTTGTACTTTTACCTTCCATGAAAGACTTAGAAACAGCATATCAGCGTCATAACTTTGCAGGCAGAGTGTATGAAAAGAACAACCAACCATGAGATAATGCTTTTAACTTTCTACTGACACTGTGAGACCAGAGGGCAAGACAATATTATTTATTGCATGGTCCTGCAAGGCTCTCATAAACACGAAGTTTTTGAAGCATGTATTTCAAGTCTCAAGAAGAAAAAGAAGAAAATATTAAGATTGACAGCTGAGCTCACACACACTAGAAAACTTCCTGGCAATATAAATAAGAAAAATAAAAGCAATACGCAAAAGATCACTGACTTGGAACTAAGGAATGGCAAAGACAAAAATGGTGAGGGAGGAGAAAGCTGTAAGGGAGAGGTCCGGGAAGAGCCTTCATCTTAGTCCTCAGACAGACACTGCAGTCCCAGCACTGCTGTATTAATCAGGTCACAGAGAAATCTGGAAGGAAGCACGCAATCTTGTCTTTATAAGCTGAGCACATAAGGAGAGACTGAGGCTGACAGTGCTCTCAGAAGCATACTTTGAGACCGTAAAGGAAGTCACAGATCAACAGTGGGAAACCCGGGAGATGCTCTTCCTAGTTGTCAATGCAGGACACTGAGAATCCCAGAGTCAGAGAAGATTATTTTAAGCTAAAGATATTTGAGATTCAACAGATACAGAAAGAAGCCTTCTCAGAGCACCCATTATCTGACTGAAAGCAGAAACTTTAGAGAAACAGAGACTGCCATAAATTCCCTCTTGGGGGGCATCGTCTACTCCCAGGAGAGAGGCTTAAGAGTAAAGCTGCTATAAATCCCCGCTCTGGGGGTGTTTCCTGGCCCGGCCATG
The DNA here is from genome assembly GCF_048565385.1 of Saimiri boliviensis. Lineage (NCBI taxonomy): Eukaryota > Metazoa > Chordata > Mammalia > Primates > Cebidae > Saimiri > Saimiri boliviensis. The sequence continues at coordinate 113,888,022 of NC_133456.1, read as the reverse complement.
AAGAATACAGAAAGACCACTCACACCTGCATAAACAAGCATTAACACAAACTTTCTTATCCTCCCATTTATTCTCCTCAAATCCAATTTGTCTTTCCCAAAGCAATTTGCTTGTTCTCCCGATAACAGCCTTTGCTCCCAGCTCCCTTTCCCGTACTGAGCTGGATATATAATCCCCAAACGACTGACCGCTCCTCTGAGTTACTCAACACCGAGCACTCCCTTGGTATAAGTGTTACACATGTCAGTGGGCCGTTTCTTCTCCCACTAACCTGTGTTTTGTCAGTTACGTTTTCACGCTCCCAGTCTCTGAACCTTAGAGAGTTGGGGCAAAGATTTCCTCACCAGTATCAATGTAAAGTGTGTGTGGCCTTCCACTTTCTTCCCATTAGCCAAAGTAGGGAGTTTTTTCCACATCCAAGTGCCTAGGGCAGGGGTAGAGAAAGACGGAGGAAGACGGAACGGTGAGAATGCCGAAAAAATCATCTCTTCTCCTTCAGTAGGTGATATGGTTTGGCTGTGTTCCCACCTAAAACTCATCTTGAATTGTAGCTCCCATAACTCTCATATGTGGTGGGAGGGACCCGGTGGGAGGCAAATGAATCATGGGAGCGGTTTCTCCCATATTGTTCTCATGATAGTGAGGAAGTATCAAGAGGTCTGATGGTGTTACAAGTGGAAACCCCTCTCCCCTGATTCTCATTCTCTTCTCTTGTCTGCCACCATGTGAGATGTGCCTCTCACCTTCCGCCATGATTGTGAGGCCTCCCCAGCCATGTAGAACTGAGTCCATTTAACCCTTTGCTACTTATGAATTACCCAGTCATGGGTATGTCTTTCTCAGCAGCATGAAAATGGACTAATATGGTGGTTAAAAGTTGAGAAAAATCAAAATAGATTTTGAGTCAAAAAGAAAAACAGACTGAAGGAGCCAACCCTGGTGCAACCATCAGTTCGTAACTATCAGCTCAGCTCAAGCAGGAGGATGTCATGATGGTCTAAGTTCCAACATTCACCCTCAAAATCACCCTATGAGACCTTTTAACAAAATCTTGTGAGACAGTGACAGGGGTGTGGGAGCAGCGGACGGGGTTCTGGTTCTTCGAGCTGAACTCACACCCTCGAATGCTGAAGGAAGAATTAAAAGAGAAAGGAAGCAGTGACTCTGAGAACCATGCAGAAACAGGGAAGCTTTGCAGGCTGTGCAAAAAACTCTCTTCTCGTCAGCAATAGTGAGTTACAGTTCTCAGTTCCTGCAGAACAAAGCTCTCACTTCATTGATCTCATTCTTAGTCATTAGACACCAGAGTCGGGAGAAGGGGTCACAGGTTTTCAGTCTAAGGACACCCAACTCCTCAGAAGTTTCTTTCTTCCTTCTTGCCTTTGAGTAACGGAAACTCTGCGCAATATGTGGGAAGTGTATGTTTATTCCAGGGGACTGCTGCTCCTCCTGAACGTCCTAAACTGGATTGTTTGAATCAGATCCGCCACACCATGAACCGATGAATTCAGGTATATACACATACATACAGAAATGCAGTCTTCTCTTCAAATAGACTGGTTCATCCCCTGGCTTAATGCAAAGTTCACCTCATATATTTTCAGGACAGCAAACTACACACACTTAGGCAAAGTAAACAAAAATTAAGAAATTACCAAACGAAACCTTTTATGGCAAAGTTTCTCAGTTTGGGAATCCTTTTTCTACATAAATCACTTTATAGCCAAATATTACCTGTGACAGTTCATAAGACACAGGCTTGCATAAAAGGATAAAAGTTAATGTCAAATAAGCAAAAGCACACACAAAATTAACCACTGCTTACTAAAAAAAAAAAAAAAAAAAAAGCAAAAAAAGCAACCACAACATTTCTACACAGCTGAGCATGACCCACCTAACAGTGAAGATTTGATTTTATTTCCTGGCCTCTGATAAGTGACAGTGAGCTCTAACTCACATGAAATCACACCAGGATATTTTCTCTTTAAATATTCTGAATAACCATTAACAGAGGACTGGAAAAACTTTTAAGCTTCTGCCTGGCTTTTATAAAGATGATCACAAAAGCCATTCAAAGAAGAGTTAAGACAGTCTTTTTATTTTCCCTCAAGAATATTTCCCACAAGAAGATTCTGTAACATGTTGAAAAACATATTTAAATGTCTCTAGATGCAGAGAGGTAGAGGGCATTTTTTTCTTATCCCCCCCTAAGATATAGCCTAAATTCCCCCACTCATGTAATTCAAAATAATGTAAGTAAATTGAGCATACTTAAATTCATTGGCAAGAAGGACATTTTCTCTTCCAGAACAGAAATGAACTACATGAGAAGCCATTTTTTTTTTCCCTTGGCACAAAAGCTAGCATATTTTTGCTTTTCAATACATGTTGAGGGTAATGATAGACTCCTCACAAGTTCAAATATTGCAATAATTCCTTTCATTCTATAAAAGGTATGGTTGTTGGATAAATAGGGGAAAAATCACCAAGAGACAATTGTAGGTAATAGCGTAATTTTTCATTATATTTACAAGTTAAAACCTTTACAAAGGCACCTTCATCCTCTCAAGTAAATGGGTCTTTACTCTTAGGAAGTGGAAAAAAACAACCAGAAATCCTAGATGCCAAATGAGAGCAAAATCACACTGACCTATGGATGATCTCACATCCTCTCTTCCTGAAAAAACTCTTTACAATTATATAAAACAGCTCCCATAACCAACCAAGAGGACTGTCATACATACCTATATGTATGACATATATATATGTTATTTTGCATGTGTTTGCACTCGTTTTCATGTTACCAAGTCGATCAGACCTTTTTATTAAATCCAGCCTGATACAATCAAAACAGACATGGCGAAACCTGGCTCTGCTGAATTGTAAAAGCAGCATATTACCTATTATATCAAATGTGACAGGAAGTTCCACAGCAACATCTTACACAGCAACTTATAATGAGAAAACGTCTGTCTGAACAGTGTGTATATATATGTATATACAATATATGTGTGTGTATGTGTATATATGTCATTATATATGCTATAATGACATATATATACATATATACACACATATATTATACATACATATATATATATATACACACACCTATCTATCTATCTATCGATATATATATATATATATATATATATATATATATATATATATATAAAATGTATTTTATTTGTTGTAAAGACAGGGTCTTACTATGTTGTCCAGGCTGGTTTCAAACTCCTGGGCTCAAGTGATCTGCCTGCCTCAGCTTCCCAAAGTACATGGATTACGGGCATGAGCCCCTTTGCCTGGTCTGGACCAAATGTTTTGAATGCAGGTCTCTCTTCTTATATGTTAATTTATTCATGACAGAAAACATGTCTGCCTTTCAGCCATTTGGGAAGATGCCAGCTCTTTCTCTCCTCCCATTTGCACCAAAGAAAACAGCAAAGTTGTCAAGATCTAAAAAGTTGTCATTTTACATCAGAAGGAAAGAGGTGACTCAACACACAGTATCAGAGCAGGAAAGCTCCCGCTGACTGTAAAGCTGTCATCATTAGCAGCTGCTTTGAGACGCTACTATGATCTAGCACAGTTGAAACCCCGTTCAGACAGACATTTTCTCATTATAAGTTGCTGTGTAAGATGTTGCTGTGGAACTTTCTGTCACATTTGATATAATAGGTAATATGCTGCCTTTACAATTCAGCAGAGCCAGGTTTCACCATGTCTGTTTTGATTGTATCAGGCTGGATTTAATAAAAAGCTCTGATCAACTTGGTAACTTGAAAACAAGTGCAAACACATGCAAAATGAACTCCCCCTCTCTGTGGATCTGGAGGGAGTTTCTGGCATATTTAGAGGCAGGGGACATTTTAACAGGAGCTAAGATTTTTGTACTTTTATTGTACCTATGTCCATTAGGTGTACGTGGACTGTACTGAACTCTGCAGAAATGTTTGCAAATACGAAGGATTTCTTGCTCATGTTTTTTGCCCCCAATACTACTACAACCTTGTAAGAAAATGTTCCACTACTCCCAATGATCTCTTTAAATAAAGTAGAAAAATATGAAATATTAGAAAAAAATTGTTTTTCTCTGAGCTATAGGTGAAGCTCACTTAAATATTTCTTGAGAAAGAAGGAAATGCAATATAGTAGCATCTTTCATCGGCCTGCCATTTTCTGCAAATAAACCCGCTTCTTATCTACATATACTCTCTTACGCTTTTGTGATCTGGCAGAGTATGATTAGTCCATAAATGACTTTTACTGAATCTAAAACCCCAGCATTGTTCAAAAATGACACCAGGAATGCTAAGTGGATGGTTGGCAATGAATGCTGAGGGCCAGCACAATCTCTAAACATCTTCATTCAGTACTAGCATAAGTTAATACAGAGGAAAATATTACTGGTCAGACAAATTACTTAATATTTCTCAATTTTCACTATGAATAGGGCGGGTGCCTTCTCTAAAGGAGGCTTGGAGATCCTCTAGACATTAAAAAGTGGTTTACTCTTTTTAAAAACCATCATTTCTCATATGTTACATCCAAATGACTATTAAGAAGCCAACTATTAAAACCTACTATTTGAAACCCATAGATGAACATTAAAAGTCCTCTCAAGCACTCTAAACAATTATTCGACATAAAATTATCTTAGAAATAGACCTTTCTCTATGTACCTAAACAACCAAGTTCAAGCACATTGATACAGTTCCTACTCTCAATTTCAGAGGTCATGACATTTAAAGCAAAGCAAAAATGTCACCTTTCCAATTAGCCTATTTCCAAACAAAAGAAAGCTACCTGACTCCATGCCAACCGTGATTTCACTGCCATTTACTTAACCCAGACCAAACATGCCTTGCATTTGCATTTAGCATAGTCATTATAACATCAAAACTGAAGAGCTGTTTATGAACATAGTGTAATAATGATAAGGGATATCCTCTTTATAATTTCCCCCTTTTGCTCAAATAATCTATTGGTCCTGAAACGTACCAAGTTTTTATGCTGCATGTTTAACATAATAAAGTATTAGGCACATCTCTATTTCACCTTAGGAATCCTAAGGCTTAAGCCAACACTGGACAGCAAAAACACCAAGAAATCTACATGTCGTCCATAGAAATGCAGAATGAACATCCTTCAGTTTGTTCCATTTCTCAGGGCTGTGTCACAAAGAGAAGTGACAAGTTTCAAAGGAGCGGGCAAAGTATTACGAAAACCCTTGCTTTCCAGAACTGAAAACACTTACTTGGCTTTCAACGTCTCCTCCTGAAAATTCCAGTGGGGATCTTCTACCAGCTGTAATTCTCTTAATACCCTTCCAGGCTTGTAGGCTGCGTTGATTATCATGCTAAGGACCTTTTGGGGGGGAAAATTAGGCAGAATGAGCTGCAATTGCATTCATTCCTACAAACACGAGGACGCTTTGAAAACCACACCAGTGACAATTAGGAAGAGCTCGCCATTATCCCCACATTAAATGAAGAACTGTGATTAAGTCTGATAGAACACTTCCCAGGCTCACACTGAGTTGTTTCACCCTCCAGGGACAAAAAGAGCGGTAAAATCCAAACTGTCTGGCTAGAAAAGTGTGAACCTCTCTCTCGACGGGGTGGCAGACTCCCATCAACTCTTTTAGTTGCAGAAAAGCTGAACCATTTTCACCAAAGAGCAATTTATTGTACTTCAACAAGATGACTCTTCAGTTGGATAGGCTACTGAGCATTTCTTCTATTTTTAAAGATTTCATAAGGAACCAATGAAATGGAGACAACTCACTCATGAAACACTGCTGGAGAGGCTTCAGATGCTTGCAAGGAGGGTAACAAGTTGTGTGAAACTCCCCTCTTGCAGGCTCAATTCATGGACATTTGATACTAGGGCAACCTTCTGACATGTGAATATGTATATATTTTTATTATACTTTAAGTTCTGGGGTACACATGCAGATCTTGCAGGATTGTCATACATGCCATGGTGGTTTGCTGCCTCTATCCCCCTGATACCTACATTAGGTATGTCTCCCTAATGTTATCCCTCCCCAACCTCCCCACCCCCTGCTATTGCCCCCCTAACCCTCAAACCCCCCAACAGACCCCAGTGTATAATGTTCCCCTCCCTGTGTCCATGTGTTCTCAATGTTCAACACTCACTTATGAGTGAGAACATGTGGTGTTTGGTTTTCTGTTCTTGTGTCAGTTTGCTGAGAATGATGGTTTCCAGTTTCATCCATGTCCCTGCAAAGGACATGAACTCATCCTTTTTTATGGCTGTATAGTACTCCATGGTGTATATGTGCCACATTTTCTTTATTCAGTCTATCCTTGATGGGCATCTGGGTTGGTACCAAGTGTTTGCTATTATAAGCAGTGCTGCATTTAACATATGTGTGCATGTGTCTTCCTAATAGAACAATTTATAATCCTTTGGGTATATACCCAGTAATGGGATTGCTGGGTCAAATGGTATTTCTATTTCTAGACCCTTGAGGAATCTCCACACTATCTTCCACAATGGTTGCATTAATTTGCACTCCCAAAAACAGTGTAAAAATGTTCCTATTTCTCCACATCCTCTCCAGCATCTGTTGTCTCCAGATTTTTTAATGATCACTATTCTAACTGGTGTAAGATGGTATCTCAATGTAGTTTTGATTTGCATGAAATGTGAATATTTTAAAAGGAAGTCTGGAACACCCAATGCCATCCAATATCGTATTTCCTTGATCCACCCCTCACTCCCAAGTCCAAGAAAACGAGCATGTGTATACCACAGGGTTTCGAAAGAGCAGGCCTTTCAGAGAGTCCCAACTGCTGACCTGGGGAGATAAAATGCTCCTGTTAACCTCAATGAGCTTCTCTAATGAAAAGGGTGAGGACCTCAGAGACCAAAGCTGCTCACCTTTCAAAAAGCAAATCATCATTAATGGTGAACCCTGATGTGTTCTGACACATTTCTGGGCTGCCGCTATTTGGATAGAGACCTTACAGAGAATGTGGGAGTGCAAAGCAGAGGCCTATGGTATGGAGTTCCATGAAATGACTCTCTGTGAAGCTCCACTGGGTGAGAGGTAGCAGGAACAAGACAGGAGGAGCACGCAGTGCTCATATCTCCTGCAGGCTGTCCCAGTGCAGAAGTTGGAAGGACTGCGCCAGGCATGGAGCTCACATTTTAGATTTTAGAGCAAAATACCATTGAGAAAGCAAGAAAAATAGCTGAGTGAGATGGGAGACTGGCATTAGTGCCTAAACACCTACTATTTTTTAATGGAGACTATCACAAAATAAATGGAAGGAGACGGGAGAATGTGGCTGGAATTTGGATGTCACAGTTTTCATGGGTCTGCCATGTTCTGGAATGTGACCAGCTTGGTTCGTACCCTGATTTACTTCTGAAAACAACAAGTTTTTCTCAAGTTATAACTAAGGATTTGCTCTTGAAATACTTTACACTATGCAGTCAGCCCAGCAACTGCCTTTTCTTTGCCTGGGTAACATTTTGCTATGTTTCAAGGGCCTCAAAACCACCCACCAAGAGAATGTGGCTTGCCAAGGTGCTAAAAAGCCATGACAAGGCAGTACCAGCAGTTCTGTTGTGTTTGTGTTTTCTGTATTCGAATAATCATCTGATTTTATTGTTTGCTGTCAGTACAATTTACAGAAACTCAGTTTAAAAATAAATTTAATTAGAACTGACTGCAATAATGTACACAGTGTTTATCAACAGACAATAAAATTTCAACAGATTCTTTTCATTGAGTTTTGCAGAAAAAACCCCAGAGCTACACATTATTTGCTGCATATCGAGATGCATTTTGTGACTGTGAAAAGAAAATGCCTTCTGGAGTTCAATTCAGCCTGGGAGCAGGCAGCAATTAAATTATAAAAAGCATCTGATATTGAATGTTTTTCCCTTGGCTTTTCTCGATGCCACCTCATCCGTCTCCAAATTCAACAAGCTCTCTATAAAACTTTGTAATTGTAAGCCGAATAATTTCTGTGCACATGACAATGTAATGTATTATAGTTACCTAATGAAAACAACTAAGTGGACAACTGTTATGACTAGCCACAGTTAGACTGAATTATTGTGCTTTGCAAAACACTGGAGTTTAGTTCATTATGTTCTTGATCAGAGAGGGTAGCAGGGAACCTGTCCCCCCAAACTAACAGGAGCTTAGGTGTCTCTCATCTTCCTCCACTGATATGGTTTGGCTGTGACCCCACCCAAATCTCATCTTGAATTATAGCTCCCATAATTCCCATGTGTGGTGGTAGGGACCCTGTGGGAGGTAACTGAATCGTAGGGCCAGTTTCCCCCATACTGTTCCCGTGGTAGTGAATAAGCCTCGTGAGATCTGATGGTTTTATAAGGGGCTCCCTGTTTGCTTAGCTCCCATTGTGCCTTGCCTGCCACCAGGTAAGACGTGCCTTTTGCCTTCCGCCATCCCCTGCCACATGGAACTGTGGTCCATTAAACCTCTTTTCTTTTATAAATTGCCCAGTCTCAGATATGTCTTTATCAGCAGTGTAAAAATGGACTAATAAATCCACCCACCTCATTTCTCAGCTCTTTTACAGTAAAATCCTTAAGAAGAGGTCTACACTCACCAACACCTCTTTCTCTTCTTCAGTTCTTTCTGGAACCCAGTCCAATGGGGCTTTCTGTGTCCACTATGTCCCTGAAACTACCTTATCCAGATGCCTGGTGAGGACACATGGCTGAAGGCTGGGTAGCTCTGGTTCTATTCTTACTCTGCCAGCAGGGGCTTCCCTGCCTTTCACCCCACCTTTTGAGAGCCTCACCTTCCAACAATGGCCAGGGTAATCCTTTAAACCACAGGTCAGAGGAGGCCTTTCCTCTGCTCTCTTCTTCACTTAGGATTGTTCTCCCTGGGGAAATCCTTCCAGCCCATCTGTCCCCATCCGGGTCTTTACTTCAAAGTCTGTATCAGAGAGGGCTCTGCTGAGCATCCTCTGTACACAGAACATTGCTCCCTTCATTCTCTGGCCTCTCATGGATGGCTTATTATTAATATAGAAGTATTTTTTTATTGGTTGATTTGTTCAACATCCACCCCTACTATAACATAAGCAGCAGGAAATCAGGAACTTCATTCTGTTTGCTGCTGTATCTATGGCAGATAGAACTATAACTGGCAAGAACAGGTGCTCAATAGATATTTTTTGAATTAGTTCAATAATCTCAAGGCCGGTGGCTCAAGCCTGTAATCCCAGCACTTTGGGAGGCCGAGGTGGGTGGATCACGAGGTCGAGAGATCGAGACCATCCTGGTCAACATGGTGAAACCCCGTCTCTACTAAAAATACAAAAAATTAGCTGGGCATGGTGGCGCGTGCCTGTAATCCCAGCTACTCAGGAGGCTGAGGCAGGAGAATTGCCTGAACCCAGGAGGCGGAGGCTGTGGTGAGCCGAGATCGCACCATTGCACTCCAGCCTGGGTAACAAGAGCAAAACTCCGTCTAAAAAAAAAAAATTATTCTATTCATCTAAAAACTTTAACGAATTCACTCCACGTGTTTGATACCATACAATCTATGTGAACGGAGGGTCAGGAATTATCATTTGCTATTGCTTTTCATTGCTACAAAATCTTATGCTATGCTATGATGAGAAAGTACACCAAATGTATCTTGTCTTCTCTGTGGGAAAATAATAAAGAAAAGCCTTATGAGCCAAAAAATTGTGCACCTTTCCTTTGCCAACCTTCCCTCTGCACACTATGTGAGTGTGTTAAAGTTTATATCCGCCCACAAGCTTGGTACATTATTCTTAGTGGGTGAACTAACCTTCAGCATAAATTTAAAACAGCTGCAACAAAAACACAACAGAGTATCTTCAAGAGGCCTGTCTGCATCTGTCTTTGATTACGAGGACCAACTTCACTGGTGTCAGCTGGGTAAGACATTCCCTCTGTCCACTATCACTTGGAAATGTCCTTGATATGAGGCCATAATTTCCACTGCCTCAACACTCCCAGGATGCTACTGATAAACTTACGACTGCTTCGAAGAAGGAAAGCTCTTCTCCCACTGTGAAGTTTATGAAGAGTGAAGGCTGCCTGGGGCAGCCGACATTCAGGTTTCTCACCAGAAAGCTTTCTAGTTTGTAGGTACTAAAGTTGTTGTGAGTGATTGCCCAGGACAAATGCTCAGAGCTACACAATGAAAGAGACATTCAAACAGCACACCACAGACTCCCCAAACGTGAGAGCTAAACACTCCACACAAAAAGACGGAGGAAAATCGCTTAATGAATCAACCACAGGGCAGAACTCTAAACAGTAAATAAGAGCTGAGACCAAATCCCAAACTGCCAGACCCCACCAAAACTGCAGGTGAGCAGGAGCCACCTGAGTCCTTTGGGGGTTGGAGGTCCCATGACTATTTGCAGTCGGGCATCTCTGACTCAGGGCCGGAGCGGGGACACCATACTCTCGTCCAGGGGTGCAGCACCTCTCCTTGGATCCTGCTGCTCTGCTCCTTCACACCCAGCCTTTGGACCTCAGCTGAGTACCCTGGTCTCACCAGCATCTCAGCGAATGGGGTGGAGAGTTACACTGGAGCCAAAAAACAAGCCCCAAGAAGCGCCTCACTGCAAAGCGTCCTGCGTGCCCAGGCTTCCCAGGGCTTTCTCCAAACCCTTCTTTTAAGCACCAAAAGAAGAAAAAAGAGAGGAGAAAATCAGGAGCTCTATTTCTACCTTTCTACAGAAAGTTGCAGCTCATTGATTTCCCTTCTATAAATGTTCTTCTCTTAAGCTCCTGAACCTGGGCTGCCAAAAAGCAGCACCCATGACACGAGCCAGGCCTTCCTCCGAGTGAACACAATCGGGGAGCCCCTGCCTGCTCAGCACCCCTGAAACTGTCGCAGAAAACCCACAAAGGGACTCCCACAGATGCCCCACCTGAAAGGCATGTTTCTCTTTTTTTTTTCTGAAAAACAGAAGTGACCTAATGCAACTGACGTGTTCTGAGCCAAATCAATTCTAAGTAAAACCACGAGGTTCCCCAAGTCTCTGAGAGCCACCTGGGATTTTCTCCAAGACGCTGTCCCCAGGATGTCTGGAGCTGCTGTGAAGGCAGAAGCTCCATCGCCCTGCCCACGCTGGTGTTTTCAGAGTCATTTTTGCCAGGAGCGCTTGGCTGGTCTGCTCTCCCCTTCATCATGGGTCTGTGTCTGCAGCTGAAACGGTCACTCCAGGACCCGTGGACACGAGTAAATACATTAGTTGTTCACTCCCTGTTGGTCTCTTGTGCCCAGGCTGGCTCACTCGTTCGCTTTCTCTTTCACACACAGACACCAGCCTGACACACTGTCTATAAAGTGAGAACTGCAGGCCTGGTGACTCATGAGATGGTGTGTAAGTGACAAGGTAAAAATTTCCTGAACTCCAAACACAGCCGCTGACAAGAGTCTTTTGGTCATAGGATGCGACCAGTCTCTTGATACAACATAGATCATCGTTCATCTCTCTTTTGGGGACCGTGGCACACTGGGGGAGGCATGGGATAGAAGGATTTGGGATACAAAAAGATGATCCCAATGGACAATGACCCTACTGAGCATGGAAATGTGACTTAGGACAAACACCCTCACTAGTGCCTGTGCCTTCCAAGTCCCACTTTCCCTGCAACTGGGCACAGGCATGCTGTAAAAGGACCAGCATGTGAGGGTGGTCGCCGCTGGGCCTGCCCCTCCACGCCAAGGCCTGCTCTGTTCTGAGTTTGCTTACGGGGTATGCCTGGACCTGAATGAACCATTGACTGGCTGCTCCCACGTCCCCTACCTCCCCTCGCTGCACCCCCCTTGAATTGAGGCCAGAGAGTTTTGGTCCCTCAAAACTCCACTTAACTCTAACATTCATCAGGTGAGTAGAGACATGCATTACAGACTACTTTTGCCAGAAACTTCATCCTCTCTCATAAAGTGGCCCTCTCAGACGGAGCCCAGAACTGGACTTGGCATCCTGCACTGAACGTTGCTGAAGACGTGCTGAATACCATGTCTTCATCCACACCCCCAGACCTTGTCTATTTCTAGCAGAACAGATAGGGGTAAACCGCTCTCACTGCACATCTTCTAAACACACAAGTGTTCGCGTTCCCGACAACACTGAGGGCCAGGAAAAGCAAGTCACCATGTCTTGGCTTCCTTTGGTTCTCTCTCTTTTTCTTTTTTTTTTTTTGAGATAGAGTCTCGCTCTGTCTCCAGGGTGGAGTACAATGCCACAATCTCAGCTCACTGCAACCTCTGCCTCCTGGATTCAAGCGATTCTTCTGCCTCAGCTTCCCGAGTAGCTGGGACTACAGGTGTGAATCACCACACCCAACTAATGTTATATATATATATATATATATATATATATATATATATATATATATGTGTATATATATATATATAATTTTTTTTTTTTGAGACGGAGTTTCACTCTTGTTACCCAGGCTGGAGTGCAATGGTGCCATCTCAGCTCACTGCAACCTCCGCCTCCTGGGTTCAGGCAATTCTCCTGCCTCAGCCTCCCGAGTAGCTGGGACTACAGGTGCGTGCCACCATGCCCAGCTAATTTTTTGTATTTTTAGTAGAGACGGGGTTTCACCATGTTGACCAGGATGGTCTCAATCTCTTGATCTCGTGATCCACCCGACTCAGCCTCCCAAAGTGCTGGGATTACAGGCTTGAGCCACCGCACCCGACCTAATGTTTGTATTTTTAATAGAGACAGGGTTTCACCATGTTGGCCAGTATGGTCTCTATCTCTTGACCTTGTGATCTGCCTACCTTAGCCTCCCAAAATGTTACCTCATTCTCTTTAACTAAAATGAAATTTGAAGCTACAGAGGTTCTGGTACTGAAAGAGAAGCATTAGCATAAATATGAGCTTGGTGGAACTTACATTTTTCTTTGGCACTCACAGAACTCATCTTTTTGTTTTGTTTCTTTCTTCCTGCCACATGTGTTTTTCAAACATCAGCAAAAAGTTAGTTTTGTCATTAGAAACTCTGGCTTAGCTTTTAAATTTAGTTGCTGGCACCTATCGGAGAACTGATCAGGGATAACTACTTTTGACTGTAAAAAATCATTTAGTAAAGTAAAAGAGCCAGCCCCTCAAGAAAGGCTGAAGCCAAGGTCATCTTGCTTGTTAACCGAGCTGGCAGATAAGGGAAGATCTCGTTTTAAAAACAGAACATGCCATGTGAAACAGGCTTGGAGGCAGCTTCAAAGAAGCCCATCGGCTCTCCCTACTTTTGTCAGTTTTTGTGTCCCCATCCTATCACTGACAACAAAAACAGGCATAGATACAGGCAGACAACATTGCCCTAGTGGGAAGCCATTCACAGACTGACAGCTGCAGCAGACGGAGGAAAGTCAATTCTCTCTCTAGGGTCCTATTTCCGATGGTGGCAGAAATTCGTACATGTAACCTTGGCTTGATTTGTTTGGATATTTGCAAGGATCTTGGATCTGTGCCAACTTATGTGCTTAGAGTTAACCAGCCGTCCTGCCACTGAACCACACTGCAGAGCTCTTCCCAGGGTGTGGCCCTCCCAACTCAATCGCCATTTTCTTTAGCTGTAAATTTCTCATGTATGGAATCTACTCACCACTTAGGCTGAGTGAGATGCAAACTGTTTGATTTCAAAACATGATGCCAAATGCAGAAATGAGCTATTTACAGCGAAGGCAGCTCTACTCTGCTGCTAAATGAAAATGTGTTTGAAGGGTGTGGTACCATGGCCAGGCCTGCATGAGACTCTCAAAACAAACAGGGCCCTTCCTGGGTCCTGTTCGTGGTCTGCACATTCCGGGCACTGTGAGCATCCTCTCCTCTTCCCTCCTTCGTCCCCTGCACCCTGAATGCCCTGGCTTTGTTCTTGCTCCTCTCCCTACCTGAGACAGGCTGCCTGTTCTGCAGTCCCCACAGACCACAGGTGCCTACAGTATGATCTCACAGTGTGCGTGCCAGGTCTTGCCCCAGAACCTGGGACCACGTGGCTACATTCTATTGACCGATTCATCTTTCCAACTCGACTGGACGCTGGTGTGGGGCAGAGACCACCTACTAAACATTCTACATGTTCCCGAATAAATGCCCACAATAGCCTCATCAATTTCTGACAGGTTTCTTCTAAACTGTAACCCCTACTTCCTCTCTCAAGCAGATGTTTTTTTCTAATACAAACGTATTTAATTATGAATACCACTGATGACCAGGAAGCAAAAATGCCCTCTGAGTTTGCTCAATGGCCTCCTTCTCATTAAGTGAAATGATATTTGAAACCACACAGAGGCTCTCATGTAGAGGGAAAGCTTGAGTCTGGCATTCCTCTGAGGGTGCCCCAGCCATAGATTCAAGTCCCAATCACTTAAAATATCAGAGAAGGCCTTTCACAAGCAGGTCCCATCCAATTTGCTCCGTCTAACCTCACATTGAATCATCAAGGCAGGTTAGCTTCTTCTGTTTTCCTTCTTAAAATCAAATGCACCCTTTTATGCCACGGTTTATCTCCACTCTAAGTTCCTAAGCTCCAGCCATACCTGACTCCCCTTTCTGGAACACACCTTGAATGCCCACCTGTGCGGCCATTCCCATGTTGTGTAATCAAGGTCCTATGCATTCTGCCTAAGCCAGATCAAATGTCACTTGCCATTTATTTGCTCTCTCCTCCATTCTGTCCCCAGGGCACTGTGCTCCTGTCTCTCTCTCTTGAACCCCCAACTGCACATCGAGCTGAGGATTATATCATCTCCCCACCAAGAGCAGGAAAACCCCAACAGGCAGAAGGCAGAGCCTGTTTGTTTTTTAACCCAATGCTTCTGATGGTGCCTGGCTCCTCAAAATTGCCTAGCAAACATTTGTTCAATGGATCAATGGATTACTGTGCCTGCAGCATTTTTTTTTTTTCTTAAGAGACAGAGTTTCACTATCTTGGCCAGGCTGGTCTTGAACTCCTGACCTCATGATCCACCCGCCTTGGCCTCCCAAAGTTCTGGGATTACAGGCGTGAGCCACTGCACCCAGCTGTGCCTATAGAATTTTAAGAAACATTCATCTTGGCATAGCGGCAATAAAGAATATCCATTTGGTATCCCCTTTCTTCAGAGAAAGCACTGATGTGTGTAAGAAAAGAGCAGAGATAGAGTTCCAGGGAGAGTTTGGAAACTATTCCAAATTTCCAGTCTGTCTCCAAGCACTGTCTGAGGCTATGCTAGAAAAATGCAATGGAGAAGAAGCCTTAATCAACAGCCTTAGGATTCACCTCTCTCTGCAGGTCATCGCCTAAAGGCAGCAGGAGAAATGGGGAGCCATAGCCTCCAAGTGATAGGCCTGGATGAGACCCATAACACAAACTTCATCAAAGCACTTGGACACCTTCAAAATATTTACCATTACCTCCCGTGTGCAGGTACCAGGTGCCGGGAAGAGAAGGATTAAAAAAAAAAAAGAAAGAAAAGATGACACAGCACCACGACCTGGCCAAGGGGCACCATTCTCAGTGATAATACTTGTACGCTGCCTTCCGAAGTCCTCTGTGCTATTCCAAGCTGGTTTACCTCTCTGGAAACCTTAACTCCAGTCCTAGGCTATCGCTCCAAACACAGTCTTCCCTCTGTCTTCCCAAAGCACTTCATTCAAATCTAGTCCCACATTTTCTTTTAATTAGAGGGGAGGCAGATGTACATCCCTCCCACTGGACGGGGAACCTTTCATGGGTCAGAGCATCATTTTTCCATCTTTGTATCTCTAGCGTCGGCCCCCAGGATGGAGAGAAAGGAGGTCTTGGTAAATGTTAACTGAATTGCTTCTGATGTCTAGTCCCTCCTTCAGAAACTGGGCCCACAGCTTTTTTAAAAATCCTGTTAAAGTAAGCCAAGGTGACTGTGCATGGCTTTACCTCTTTAAGAACCAGCACGCATTTGCCTGGTCCCACCGACTGAGGTAGCTCGGCGATCCTTCCTTTGTTCAGGTAAGGGCCTGAGAAACACCTGTGGTTGATGAAGAGCTGAGGACAGCAGTATTTCCCATTGACGGTTCCTGCAGGGGAGAGCAACACAGCCCATGCTTAGGACCACAACCCCAGACCCTAGGGGAACCCAAGACCCTTGCTTAATCCACTCGGTCCGGAAGAAGGACCACACAGTGCTGTCTGAGCTCTTGGCTGATGGGGAGTCAGGCATAATAAAAGCAATGGATCCCAAAATGAACACAACAACTGTGATGACCAGTGTCATTAGAACCGTAATTAGGAGGCGTCACTCTGCCTCCAAATTGTAACAGAGCAGCAGAGAAAAACAGATGATTGTCTTCTTTTGAGAAAAGGCTCTGTATCTAATAGTGGGACATTTTATTTTATTTATTTATTTTTTTGAGACAGTCTCACTCTCTCACCCAGGCTGGAGTGCAGTGGCATGATCTTGGCTCGGCTCACTGCAACCTCCACCTCCCAGGTTCAAGCAATTCCCCTGCCTCACCCTCCCAAGTAGCTGGGATTACAGGTGCATGCCACCGTGCCCAGTTGTTTTTTTTTTTTTTTTTTGCATTTTTAGTAGAGACAGGGTTTCAACATGTTGGCCAGGCTGGTCTCGAACTCCTGATCTCAGGCAATCCGCCTGCCTTGGCCTCCCAAAGTGCTGGGATTACAGGAGTGAGCCACTGTGCCTGGCAGGACATTTTATATTCTTAAGGATACCTTTAAAATTCGGATTTTTTTTTCACCATATAAACAAATATTTCCGTTTATGATGCAATATTCAAGACACATAAAAAGACACAAAGGCTAAGATGATGACCACTCCAGAATCACTGTGTAGTTCAAGGACAAAAACACCAACTACACAGCGAAATCCCGTTGTCACTCACCCCAGTGACACCCCCAACCTGTACCTCTAGAGGGGACCATGACCCTGAATCTAGTGTTCATCATCCACAAGCACGTCAACCACACACACAAAAGCATGCGTGTGCCTACACGCAATATATGATATTTTAAAACATATTCCATAAATGATTTCCTGCAAGATTTCATTTGTTTGCTTAACAAGAAGTTTCTGAGATATATCCAAGTTGGTAGATGTGGATCTAAAAAGTTCATTCTTTTGTTTGTTTGTTTTGTTTTTGAGACAGAGTCTCGCTCTGTCGCCAGGCTGGAGTGCAGTGGTGCAGTCTCGGCTCACTGAAACCTCTGGCTCCTGGTTCAAGTGATTCTCCTCTCAGCCTCCCGAGTAGCTGGGACTACAGGTGTGTGTCACCAAGTCCAGCTAATTATTTTTTTTGTATTTTTAGTACATATGGGGTTTCACCATGTTGGCCAGGAAGATCTCAATCTCTAGACCTTGTGATCCACGCACCTCAGCCTTCCAAAGTGCTGGGATTACAGGCGTGAGCCACTGTACCTGGCCCATTCATTTTTTTACTTCTTAATTTGACTTGATTGAATTAATAGATCATCATTTAGCTGACTGGCCTCTTACTGATGGATACTTAATTGTTTCTACTTTTTCAGGACTGTCAACAGTGCTTTCATGAATACAACTGTGAAAATCTTCTGCATGTGGGCAACAGAGTCTTTCAGGCGTGTAACAGGAGTGGACCAGCTAGGCCACAGGTCTGTGTATCTGTACCTTCAGTTTTACTAGACATGGCCATCTGTTCTCCACAGTGACCACCCCACTGACACGCTTGTTAGCACCAGGGAAGGGGTCCTGTAGTCCCACATCCACGCCAGCACTGGTTCCCACTATGCTCCTCCATTCTGCCAATCTGATGAAGCCGAAGCAGACCTCACTGCAGCTTAAGTTTGCATCACCCATATTCCTCTTTCAACTCAAAAAGGGAACAGGGAAAGCTGCTGATCTTGCTGTCTCAAAATGCCATGGGCAAGCAGAATCATTAAATGATAAGATCTCAATCTAAAATTTATTTTCTGGCCAGGCGGGGTGGCTCATGCCTCGGAAGGCCGAGGTGGGCAGATCACCTGAAGTCAGGAGTTCAAGACCAGCCTGGCCAACGTGGTGAGACCTCATCTCTACTAAAAATATAAAAATTAGACAGGCATGGTGGTGTGCAACTGTAATCCCAGCTACTTGGGAGGCTGAGACAGAAGAATCGCTTGAACCTGGGTGGTGGTTACAGTGAGCTGAGATCACGTCAATGCACTCCAGCCTGGGTGAAAAGAGCAACAAACTTCTATCTCAAAAAAGAGAGAAACTTTTTTTTGTTTTGTTTTTCAAACAGGGTCTCACTTTGTTGCCCAGGCTGGAATGTAGCGGTGCAATCTCAGCTCAGTGCAACCTCCACCTTGTGGTTTCAAGTGATTCTCCTGCCTCAGCCTCCCGAGTAGCTGGAATTACAGGTGCACACCACCATGACCGGCTAATTTTTGTATTTTTAGTAGAGACGAGGTCTCACCATGTTGGCCAGGCTGGGCTCGGACTCTTGAGCTCAAGCAATCTGCCTGCTTTAGCCTTCCAAAGTGCTGGAATTACAGGCGTGAGCCACCATTCTGGGCCTGAAGCTTCTTAATATCTATAAATGTAGAATGAGGTTTCTCTTCTGACTAAGGGACTCACCACCCCACTCTGACTCTACCCAAGCTCCAAGCTAAGCAATACCCACAGTGGAACTTCTGCAAAACCATCGCTGTCAATTTGGGATGGTAATTTAACAGTCTAGGTAGGCTTGTTCTCATAAAGACTTCAACTAAGAACCAGCAGAGGTAGGAGGCAGAAATGTTATTCTTCTGGATAGTAAAGAAGTAATATTACAATCATAGACTATGAAACGGTAGCTGGCATGGTTCTTTTAAACCCATTCTAAAGTTTGAATTATATACAACAAGCAAAATAATGAAGTCCAGGGCTTCATTATTTACATGGAAATTTTTGGTAGAATTACTTTGCCTTTAGATTAGCAGACATGTAGAAAAACAAAATTTTAGTTAAATCTACTCATCGAACTGCTCTTTACTACCAAGATAACCCACTAGTAGGATTCGTCCAAGACATGTTGGTTTTAATCCTGGAATTCAGAGCAAGTTCATTTTGGCTTAGAGAATAGACTTTTTAATCAAGTATGACAATGTACAAACATGTCTATTACCAGACTTGATGGCCAGAGGGTAGCTCACAAATGTATTTTCTAAGGTTATTGTAAGATATAAGGCTTTACACATTAAAAAACATATACTGTTCATAACTAGCTCTTCAAACAGAAGGTTTTAAGGAACAATTCAAAAGCCAGGGTAACTTAAATCCTAACAGCAAGTGTAAAAATGCAAATGGAACCATAATAAAATATTAACAAAAAATTGCCCAATGAGATGATACTCTCAACTCTTTCCTTTCCCCCATGACATGCATTCCTTATTTGGTTCCTAATTTGCAAGTCACACATAAACCCTTCTCCTGTAGACTAGAACTGTCTAGAGCTACTGGCCAAGAAGCAGAAAAGAAAAGCCACAGTGAATTTAGCTCAGAAATTTTTCTTTTTAAAAAGGACGTATCTGCTCATGAGTGGCAATGGAGAAAAACAGAACAGGCTCAACGTGAGATACATTCATATAGACCTAGAAACATATATATGTCTCTGCTCCTGGCTGCAAAGTGGGAAGGCACGCAGACCCCTAAATGGGACTGATTACCTGTGGTGTCCAGGTGAGGGAATAAACAAAGGTCATGAGGTATTTTCTTAACAGGCACTGCGGCCGGCGATCTGTCAACAGAGAAAACAGAACTATCAGGGACCAGGAGCTCTAGAAGGAACGACTACATTCCAAAGTCTTATCACAATTTAAAATGACTCTTGTAGAAATCTTAGATAAGAAGACCAGAAAATAGAATGTGTGTATGGGAGCAGTCCCGGTAAGACCAGGTGAAAACAGCATTTCAGAAAAGTTGTTCTCCAGTTCTTTGGTTGACCCTAAAAAGCCCATGAGACATCTGCCCCCAAGCGGCTGGCACTGATCAATGAGTTTCTCCCAGGGTGCTTCTGGCCTTATCTCTTGCTATGGAATTGTAATACTGTCTTCCATTATACTTTAGACATGAAGACACATTATGTTACATTTAATTAAAGTCAGACTTTTCTACTTCCATGTCTAATTGAAAACCACTTTCTGCGAACCTTTGATTTCTGACCTCGGGCACGTTTGAGTCATGGCCACACTAAATATGAGACCTTAAAAGAAAATCTATAAACTGGCCAATCTTAAAATGTGAAGTAGGCTTATTCCAGGGCAGAGCTCTGTTATAGTTCAGTAAAAATGTTGCTGAATTAGTATGTGTTTTAAAATGCAGCCTTAGGGGAAAAAGGGTGAACTAGGTTTCACAGGGGTGTCTAGGTTGGTGGCATAGAAACCACATGGATGAAAAACTCCTTCAGCTCAAAGTCAACCTTTACAAGAGATCTTAGCAAAGTCATCTCTGGAGTGGTTCTCCAAGAGGCGTTCCCCAAACCCACAGCAATGGCATCACTTGTAAACTCATCAGTAATGCAGATTATTGGGCCCCATCTCAGACATTCTGAATCAGAAATGTTGAGAACGAGGCCCAGCAATCTGTGTGCTCCAAGCTCCCTAAGTGACTGATGCATGGGAAGGGTGAGAACCGTGAATCCGTGGGCGGTACAGTTAGAAGTGATGGGATTCAAGTTTGGATTTAATCACAGGTGTGTCATGAAATCTCTCTACTTCAACATCAGGCGGATGATATGGAGCCTGGTTACGAGCCGCATACACTGCATTTAGAAGCGAACCCACAAAAAACACCTACAGAACATTATTCTCATTCAAATAGTGCAATTACAGTTCAATTTCATTTTACGTAAACTCAACGACTGCATATGAAAAATGCTGTTTTCAGTTGTCTTTCCATCAATATATTTTTATTTACTTAAGAAAGAATCACTTGGCATGGAATGTACATTTTAGCATATTTTAAATATTTTTCAATATCTAGAAATGCTACTAGCAAGTCACAACTTTTCAAAAACACACTTCCTTCCTGGACACACTTTGCTAACACCCTCTTTCCACGTAAAATCACAAATGAAATGAGGGATGGGGTACATTCTGGATTTGCTCAGCCTACAACTTAAGGCCTAGAGTTTTTTCAAATGGAATCTAATGTAATCTTCATAAGAACTCCCCAATTAAATGTTATAAACCAGGGCGCTGAGAGGCAGAGAACTAAAGTTACTTGCTCAAGTTCACTCAGCAGAGCTGGGGTTGGACTGAAGTTTTTTGCCTCCCAGGCCCAGCCACTCCAGGAGAGGTGAGTAAGAAGCAGCGTTCCAAGTGCGGTGAAGGGGCTGCAAGTCGAAACTGCACCTGCCACCTGGGGCCCCTGTGGACGCCGAGAATTGCAGGCACAGACAGCCATGACTCTGTGTGTAGGGATGGGGTGCTCCCCAGGTATGCCGAGGGGGAATAAAAAGCGAGCCACAGGAATCTGGCCTGTGAGTGCCTTGGGGAGCAGGCAGGCACTGTGTCTTGCACGTAACAGGTACACAACAAACGGCAGCCACTATGTTTTACTGCTACCTCTACTAGTGTGCTATTTGCTAGCTAACTCCAATAAAAACAGCCATGCTTCCCATCCTCCATAAAGACGCTACAGTTTATCAGTATACAGTACAGTCTGGCGGGGGGAAAAAAGCACATACTGTTTCTCTGGTTGCACAACTGCAATCTTTCTCTTCTTTTGTGCTGTAAAAAAGGCAAATGGGAAAAAAGAAAATCAGCTTTGTTAGTAGAGCAAGTCCATTTTGAAAAACAGGTTATAAAATAAAAAGGCGCCCATTTTAAAGCAGTAACTTACATGCTGAAAAGTTATGTCACTCCTGCCACAATTCCCTATCTGTTTCTTCTAGCACAGGGTAGATGTTAACTCACCAGACGTGAGATCTTAGTAGAAATCAGTTCATTTAATCTTATCATGACACTAGCTACTTTATTTTTAAATGTGCACTTAAGAAAGCAAAAGAGTACACCTGTTGTACCTCGCATAAGCACACACATTCAGATCGATTATTGCAAGCAGTTATCCAGAATGACTTTTTTCCCAAGAAGAGTTGTGATGAGGCATCATGTTACTATCACAACACACTCCCGAAGTGCTGTCAGATGTATGCATTTAAACTAAAACATGTTATTCACAAAAGGAGAATCAGTAGCTCGTAAATATGTCTGGTCAAATATTGACATAAATGAGCGAATAGTGATTTTATGTGGATAAGAACATTTCCAGTTTATATTTATAACTGATTCAGATCACCTTAACAAAAATAGACGAAAGCTTCTGGCATCTACTACATTTGGCTCGGATAATCCTACATCTTCCAACATAAGCATAAATTAATTCCAACAAAACTTCTAAAGCTGCTAGAGTCTGGCAGGTTTGGAGATGTAGTTTGCCTCTTTAAAGCAAAATGTATGTGCAAGGAATGCAAGCAAAAATAAATAAGGAAAATACTCCATAAAATCTCGCCTACTGTTGACTATCTGATATTCAGTTCCAGTTATTACTACAAAAAGGTCCACACGTAGGACCTCTCAGTGCAAAGTGAGTTTGGAATACTTGTCTCCTTTGGTCTTTGTTAATGGGATGGGGATGCCTGACCCCCTGGGAAAAAGCCAAGCACAACAGACCCGGATCCCAAATCCTAAAGAACCAGGTAATTTTATGGTGTTTGGCTCGGATAACCTTAACCCGTACGTGACTGTGCTCCAGAAAAACCCAAAGCACGTGCAGCCTCCCATATCCATGTGAAGTGGGGAGGGAGAGGATTCAGGACACCAGGTTCTCCTTGAGCGACAACAAGGACAAAGGGGATTGGAGCTCCAATCGCGCGACAAAACTCAGGGAGAGCCGATTGGCCATGCTGGCTGGGCAAGGTCAGAATCTGAAGCACTTCTTTTTTTAGACAGAGTGGAGTATGGATCTGTTGCCCAGGCTGGAGTGCAGTGGTGCAATCTCAGTTCACTGCAACCTCCGCCTCCCGGGTTCAAGCAATTCTTGTGCCTCAGCCTTCCAAGTAGCTGGAATTACAGACATCCACTACCACGCCTGGTTGATTTTTTTATATTTTTAGTAGAGATGGGGTTGCGCCATGTTGGCCGGGCTGGTTTTGAGCTCCTGACCTCAGGTGATCCACCTGCCTTGGCCTCCCAAAGTGCTGGGATTAGAGGCGTGAGCCACCACACCTGGCCAGAATCTGCATCATTTTAAGTGACAGGGGAAAATAATGTCCCTGAGGTTAAAATGATGAGTATATGATCAATGTTTTAGAATATTTTTAAATAAGGGGAAACTGTTGCTCTAAAGTGGATCAGACATTGAGTAGGATGGTTTAGGAAAAGGAGAATCCCGTAGCATCCACGTCTGTGTCTAATCTGAACTACCTACTTCTTTCACACACATAATGTCCTCTGGTGCTCTTAATAATGCTAGCTAGAGGAGCCCTGAAACCCTGTTGTCATCGGGGAACTGCAAGTCAACTATGCAGTGGAACTGGGGTGTCTCCA
Source organism: Saimiri boliviensis (assembly GCF_048565385.1). Lineage (NCBI taxonomy): Eukaryota > Metazoa > Chordata > Mammalia > Primates > Cebidae > Saimiri > Saimiri boliviensis. The sequence continues at coordinate 113,864,469 of NC_133456.1, read as the reverse complement.
GCAATGTTGTGAGAGTCTACAGAAGCGACCACAGAACAGGCTGTTAGGAAGGAGGAAAGCTGGCACCTAAATTCCATAAAGAAAAGATAGAGATAGAATCTCTTTAACAGTTGAAACCTATTATCTTTAAGGACTCATCATTTTAAATAACACTTCTGATACATATTAGGATAGAATAATAAATGCAATGATTTATTAGGTTAGAAGATTATTAAATGGTACCATCCATTTTGTGATAATAACCTACAATAATATATGTTAAAACACACTGTTAGCGGGGCTTGGCGGCTCATGCCTGTAATCCCAGCACTTTGGGAGGCCAAGGCAGGTGGATCACTTGAGGTCAGGAGCTCGAGACCAGCCTGGCCAACATGGGGAAACCCTGTCTCTACTAAAAATATAAAATTATCCTGGCATGGTGGTGGGTGCCTGTAATCTCAGCTACTTAGGAGGCTGAGGCAGGAGAATCACTTGAACCTGGGAGGTGAAGGTTGCAGTGGGCCAAGATTGTGCCATTGCACTCCAGCCTGGCAATAAGAGTGAAATTCTGTCCCCAAAACAAAACAAATGAACAAAAAAACCACCGTTGCCTGTATTTAAATGTGCATGTGTGTGTGTGCACATGTGTATGAATGGGAGTGTACTGCTGGGTTATTTAACTGTTAATGGTTTTATTTGGTATTTCTGTAATCAAAGGGATGTGTGGTAATATACTTTATAAAGTACAGTTGAAATAACAGTGATTAGTTAGTGCTAAGAGAAGGTTAGGTGTTTGTTTTATTTATTTTTTGAGATGGAGTCTCACTCTGTCACCCAGGCTGGAGAACACTGGTGCTTGGTTGCAATCTTGGCTCATTGCACCATTGACCTCCTAGGCTCAAGCAATCCTCCCACCTTAGCCTCCAGAGTGGCCAGAGACATGTGCCACCCTACTCAACTAATCTACTTCTATATGTACTTCTTTTTTTATGTGTAGACGGTGTCTCACTATGCTGCCCAGGCTGGCCTCAAAATCATGGGCTCAAGCATCCTCCTGACATGGCCTCCCAAAGTACTAAGATTATAAGAATAAGGCACCTGCAACATGGTATTCTGCTGGTAGAAGCTACACGAGAAAAATCAGATCTTTCAAAGAAATGATAATACAATAATATAGTATGTTAACAATTTTTTTTTCACATCAAAACAATGAACTGTATAAAAACCTGAGAGTGACGATTTCAGGTATTTTTTCCTCTGCCTCTCTGTGACCTTCAACTGTCCCTCACTGTTAGTCTGTCAACCTGTGACATCATCTCACACAGACACTTAAAGATTAAGTGAGACAACAAAAACCTGGGTTCTCAGTGGAAAGTCAAAAATCTTATTTGTGCTTTAGAACTTGGTTATAATTTCTTTACAAAGCTGCCGATTGATTCACGAAGATTACCGATGTTATCCACCACCCCCCTGAACTGGGAACCACTTACAGACTGTTTTGTGTGGTGTAGTCAAAGGATAAGAATTGGCTTCACACCAGCCCACGGGGAAGATGTCCATGGATTCCACATCAACAATAACCTCTGGAACAGGAGTCTGCAGCCCTGCATGGGAAGACGTTGAGACAAGAGGTACAAACAGATCTTACCAACAAAGGAACAGAAGAACAACAAAAATAGGGCATCCCTAAGATTGAGAAAAACATTCCTTTACACGTTAAAAAACAAAAACCCTCAAGGACCTAAAAATAGAAATCCCATTTGACCCAGCAATCCCATTACTGGGTATATATCCAAAGGATTATAAATCATTCTACTACAAGGACACGTGCACACGAATGTTCATTGCAGCACTGTTTACAATAGCAAAGACCTGGAACCAACCCAAATGCCCAACGATGATAGACTGGATAGGGAAAATGTGGTACATATACACCATGGAATATTATGCAGCCATCAAAAACGATGAGTTCACGTCCTTTATAGGGACATGGATGAACCTGGAAACCATCATTCTCAGCAAACTGACACAAGAGCAGAAAATCAAACACCGTATATTCTCGCTCATAGGCGGGTGTTGAACAATGAGAACACATGGACACAGGGAGGGGAGCACTACACACTGGGGTCTGTTGGGGGGAAATGGGGGAGGGGCGGGGGGTGGGGAGGTGGGAAGAGATAGCATGGGGAGAAATGACAGATACAGGTGAGGGGACGGAAGGCAGCAAAGCACACTGCCATGTGTGTACCTATGCAACAATCTTGCATGTTCATCACATGTACCCCAAAACCTAAAATGCAATTAAAAAAAAAAAAATATGAAAAAAAAAAAAAAAAAAAACCAAAAACAAAACAGACAGCAGCTGAATGGAAGATACGACTTTAAAAGAGTCTTTAGTCTTATCACAAACGCTTGAGATAGAATAGGGCAGGAATAAAAGGGTTCAAATACAGTGAGGGTTTGGAAAAATAGAGATACTCCACCCTAAAAATAAAAAAAGGGAGGCAGCAAATCACACTGCCATGTGTGTACCTATACAACAATCTTGCATGTTCTTTACATGTACCCCCAAACCTAAAATGCAATTAAAAAATTTAAAAAACTTAAAAAAAAGAAGAGGAAGAAGGGCTGTAGGGAAAGACGAGCATCAGAGCAGGATTTGCTGAGAGAACGAGCATCTCCCTTTCCTAAGAACAGCTCTGAGGTTAAGGGAATGTGCCGGAGCTTGGGGTGGGACCGCAGGGCCCACATCTAAACCTTCATAATGTGCTTCACCCAATGCCAAGCCAAGACAACCTTCAATGAAAGAAAGTCAAGCATCACAGCTAAACGGAACCAGTAAAACTCAAAAACAAGGTTTATGATCAGTGTACATGGACAAGGCCCTTTCTCTAGGAATCTTGTCAACATATCAGTCTGGAGTCCCTTTGTTTTGGACTCAGTTTGTGGCCTGTAGACTTTGTCCATGCATGGAAAAGTCATTTATGTAGCAATGTCTAAAAAGCTCCCACTAAAAAGTGGGATCTGATGACTACTATCACATCCTGTTTCATCATTACAGTCAAGCCTTGTGATGACCTGGCTTCACAGCCAAGAAACTCTGAAAAAGACAACGAGTCTGCATTTAACAGTGGCAGAAGTTTCGAGGAGCTCTGGCTATGGAGAGAATAAATTTTGAACTAGTTAAAAGAAGAAAATTCGACACCAAATCAATAGTTAAGAAAAAAAAACCACTTTGAATCAGGAATCAAGAGATAACAGCTCCATTAATAAATGGTGACCCATGGACTCTGACCCCTTAATCCAGTTCTGCTGTGGTTTCCTCACTGAGAACCAAGATGAATAAAACACAGTGGCCAGGCGTGGTGGTTCATGACTGTAATCCCAGTGCTTTGGGAGGCCAAGGCGAGCAAATTGCTTGAGTCCCGGAGTTCAAGATCAGCCTGGGTAACATGGCAAGACCTCATCTCTACAAAAAAATATAAAATTAGCCTGGCGTGGTGGCAGGCACCAGTACTCAGGAAGCTGAGGCAGGAGTATTGCTTGAGTCCAGGAGTTTGAGACCAGCGTGGCTAACATGAAGAAACCTTGTCTCTATAAAAAATACAAAATTAGCCTGGCGTGGTAGCAGGTGCCTGTAGTCCCAGCTACTTGGGAGGCTGAGGTGGGAGGATTGCTCAAGTCTGGGAGGTCAAGGTTACAGAGAGCAGTGATTGCACGACTGCACTCCAACCTGACAGAGCAAGATGAAGGAAGGAAGGAAATAAGGAAGGAAGAAAGGAAGGAAGGAAGGAGGGAGGGAGGGAGGGAAGGAGGGAGGGAGAAAGGGAGGGAGGGAGGGAATGAATAACACAATAAGCCCCATCCATGTCATCTCACCACATCTGAAGAATTTTGAATCACATCCTCCCTCCCCACCAAAACTGTAACTTCATGACGCTAAATACAAACAATCAAACACAAAATGGTCCTAAATCTGGTGCGAGCTCCAATGGCTCTGACTTTTCATCATCAAGTAGACATAGTGAAGATGGAGTATGTTTGTTGCTAAACGTGGGCTCCCAATTTAGAGTTAAGCCAATATCTTGGTGCACATCAGGTGCCCTGAACATGGACAGTAGGTGCTTATGCATACATACTATCATTGCCACTCATCATTTGGAACTTTTGATTGGTTCTCAAAGAAATCAGTTACCACAACTGTTAGTCTTAACTTGTAAAATGTTTCATTCCCCTATAATTTAAAGGATATAGAAGATAAAGGAATGCTAGGAGGTTCATAGGGCTTATTTTTAAATAAGGTTGAATAAATAGACATTGTTTCTAATATTATAAGACTTGACCAATATTTAACCTAACTGCTAAAGGAATCAAACAAGAAAGAAGATGTTCAAAACAGACAAAAGGTAAAGAAACTCTCTCCAGAGGTATCAAATGTGGAAGTCCCTCTGCCTGTCCTGAAGGGTGTGGGACTGATTCTTCACAGTCCAACAAAGCGGGTCCCTGGGCAGGTTCCCATTACACATGCTCATTACCTCCTCCACAGACCCAAAGAGCATTTGTTTCCTAGCTACTCAACAATCTTGCTAACAGGTTAGATTCATTTACTAAATATATTTATATTTCCAGATTTAAGTTTAGCTACAAATAAGATTTTCAAGGTCATTAAAAGCAGTACTTCAAAAGGAAGCATAAAAGTAACTTTATGGCTTATTCCTTCCTAAATTATGACTTTCATCTTCTAATGTTCTGCTAGTTCAAACATCGCATCGTGTTAAGGCTTTAATATATACACTTCAGTACAATGTAGACATTAATATATTGCTAGGGCCGTCTTTACCATACTTTATAATCCTTTGATCATGTTTCTCATTCAATTAAACAAGAATTTATGAGGTCAGATGTGTCAGCCACCTTTCCCTCAAGAAAGTTACAGTTTTGCCTTCTACCACCCCAAATATATCCCATTACGGCATCTATTAAATGAGAATTGATGAAAAGGTTAGTTATTTATCACGTGGGGTAAGTGTTCCTGACCCTGAACAAATCGCATTCTAAATGATGGGTACCAAGTCTTCATTTCCCTTTACCAAGTTTATGAATTTCCATTCATCTGGCTGGACTCAGACAACCATCTTTTAAAACAAACTAATTGTCCAAGATAGGAGACCCAATAGCATGCAAAATAATCCATTAAAAGAATGTGTCCAGTGATCCTCCTTATTTGAGGACTGCCAGAAGTACATATGCAAAGCTGAATGTTCCACTGAAGACCACTGCAATGCCCTTCACCATTTTATAGAAAAATCCCCAACAAACAACACAGGACCATGCTCAATCTCTTGACTGTCTAAGCTGCATCTGGTCAGTATGAATTCCACTTGTTTATTTTTATCCATGGCCTTCATCTCAGAAACCATGAGAAAGCTTAAATCCCCATCGATGGGAAAGCACTTAGGTAAATCTGGGTGCTTCCATATGAAGAAATATTCTGCAGCTATAAAAAGGAATCAGACATTTCTTAATATATTTATATGTACAGATCTCTAAGATGCACTGCTGAGGGAAAAAGGCAGGGCGCAGAACACTGTGCATACCATCTGTTTAAAAAGGGGAAATAACATATATTCATATGTGCATTAACATAAATCAGGAAGGAAATGCAAAATACTAACACAGTGAGTGTCCACGAGGAAAGGAACCAGGTGGCTGGGGGCTGGGGGCACAGGAGTGGAGGAAGAATCTAATGCAAGATAAACTTTTAGGATATTTTAGCCTCTGTGAATGAGCTACCTGTTTTACAACCAAGGCCTCCACAATCAACACCATTGTAAAACATAACCAAAGATACCCAGAGAAGAAAGTTAAGATTCTCATATATAAATATGGCATTGCCACAGAGGATGGATTAATGAGGGGCTAATTACCACAAAGGAAAAGAAAACTAAACAGCAGTCAACATTTCACTTCTAAGAGAACAAAGAGTTTCTGTACTCACAATCTAAATGGACAAGAACACAGATTTCTGAGAATCCATTTGGAACTTTAAAATAGTTCTGTAGTTTGCTACCCTCCTTGTCCCTGGTTCAGCAGAACGCAGAGGTCTACCTGCCGCTCTCAAAGCAAAGAACACACCGTGGCTCCACCCAGCCGATGGCACAGGAGGCTGTAATCCAGAGGGCCCCCTATGCCATCCAGAGCCCCAGGATGAAAAGGGGAGACGCTTATGGCTTGGGAGGACACCTGAGTGTCTTCTCAGGAAAACAATTCTATCCAACTCCTAAAATTATGTAATTACTTCGCTCCCAGTGAGTCACGGGAGAGAGCATGGGCATGCATGAGCTCGGGTGAGAGATATCACAGGGCAGCAGAGGCGAGAGGGACCCGGGGCAAGGGAGGCAAATGAGCTCCACCTGCTTTGGGAAGAGAACTGGAGCAACTGCTTCCTCTCAGTTAAAGGCTGGAATAAGAAGAAGGAAAAGAAGTATTTAAGGGAATACATTATCCTTGCCTAATAAATGTCCCCACTAAAAGTTAACAGGCACAGTAAATGCTGACAGGCTCGAGTGTGAGATGAACAGGCAAAACACCAGCAGAATGAAAAGCCTGTGTGAGCGTCCATAAGTGAGACCTGAACGCTGGAAGCCCCACCTGCCCGCTAGGCCTGTTCCCTTTGCAGATGTCTATCAAGAAGGCCGGCGGGCAGAGCATCCCTGGGTCAGCGCTGGCCTAGGAAAAAAAGAAAAACAGCGGGCAAGGCTGTGGTGAGCAGGATCAAGGTATCATGGGAAACAGGTTAAAGGAAATGACAGAAATGGGATTAAACATGTATGTGGGGAGGGGGAGCGGGTGGAGAGAGGAGAGAGACCTGCTCAATAGCAAACACAGAGCTTACTCCATTCCAAGTGTTCAGTCCTCACAACAACCCTAAGAGATAGGGACTGTTTCTTCCCCATTTCAGAGATCAGTAAACGGAGGTGCAGGAAGAGATCAAGTGGCCAGTAAGAGGCAGCTGTAGGATTTAAACCTGGGCAGTCCAGCTCCAAAGCCTTAGAAAGCACCTGGGGTGGGCAGCTTTCTTTTTCCTTCTTGTTCTTATTTCCGGGTCGGGGGTGTATGTCTAGCATTCGTCTCCCTCCTGTTAGGACCCCATACTGTTTTTGCAGAATTCCCACCATGCAGTAGCTCTTGCCTGCTGCTACAGGAGGAAAAGCCAGGTCACCCTGGGGGGTGGTGGTGGTGGTGCGGGGAAACCAACCCCTTCAGTGAGAACGTGCTCACTGGGAAGTCACCTACATCACAATGGCAGCTGGAAAACCCGAACTTTGCTGTGGTTCTTGCTGCGGAGTCCGGTGGAGAGACGATTCCCTGGCCTCTGGTCAATGGTCTTCCAAAATCATTCCCAATGGACTTATGACAGCCAGAAACAGTCCTGCTGCTGGGCACCAAAACCTAACAGAGCACCAGCCTTCAGACCAAACACCTGTGGCGGGATTAAACACTTCATCCCAGAGACAACTCCTGCGGGTCACCTGCTTTAACTGCCTGGAAAATATTGCTCCTGTATTCCCATCTGCTGAAGCAGCTTCTCCCACTAAGGTCTCATGCAGGCCAAACTTTTTGTTTTTAAAGATTTTAAAACCACCCATCCTGGCTTGAAATGTAATTATTTTCACGTTTCCATGTTCCCTTGTTTCAGTTTTGCAAGTATCTGCAAAATGCCTATTAACTACCTGACCTTTTCACCGGTTCCATAAAAGCTTAAGTGTCTGTGTTCCATACTCAGTCTCCCAAACATATGAGGTGGGCTCAGATGGGTTTCTCTGAGCCACACCATGCCTTGCCCATTGACCTACTAGAGTAGTTCACAAACTCTAGGCTGCATGAGAAACATTTGGGGAGGGAGACTTTACAAATGCAGATTCCGAGAGACCATGCTGTGGGACTCAGAGGAGGCACTGTGTCTGGGAGAAATGTGCATTCTAATAGGACCCCGTTGACTTGGAGGTGGAGGGCAGTTTGTAGAACTCAGTCAACCATGGAAACAAACCAGTCAAGGGGTTTCTGAATTTTAGCTTCCAGTATAAAATATCTCACTGTCCCCAAATTCAGGTGGCCAAACAGTAGCTGTTGAGGGACTGCTGTATCTTAAATCACTATTTTGTTCAGGAATACACATTTTATTTCTTCCTCAGAGCTATTTAGCAAACACTGAGCGAGCAAAGGTTACATGACCTCCTGAAAAACACTGTGCCTTGTCAGATGCGCGGAGATGGGCAGAGCCCTGTGAAACCGCGTCCAGCACCACTCAGGAGGTTTGCAGACACTAGTGCTCCTTTTGGCTGGAGCACAGGCTCCTGCAGGTGGCATATCTGAAAAGAAAAGTGCTGCCTAATAATAACATCAGGGATTTACATTTACTGAGCAGTGACTACTACACGCCAACCACGACTCCTGCATTCTATCAGTGTTCATCCACTCGCCACCATCCTGCAAGACAGATTCTATCACTGGCTGTTTTATACAGCTGCACAAACAAGCAAAGAGATTTTACACTCAGAAAGTGCCAAGATCACATATTCAGGAAGCATATGTTTCTACAGGGGATGGGTTGCTGAATGTCATGTCATGGAATTTAGTCTTTACTCAATAGCAGAGATTTGGAACCAACCCAAATGCCCATCAATGGTAGACTGGATGAAGAAAATGTGGCACATATACACCATGGAATACTATGCAGCCATAAAAAAGAATGAGTTCATGTCCTTTGCAGGGACATGGATGAAGCTAGAAACCATGAGCCTCAGCAAACTAACACAGGAACAGAAAAACCAAACACTGCATGTTCTCAACTCGTAAGTGGGAACTGAACAATGAGAACACATGAATACAGAGAGGGGAACATCACACACTGAGGCCTGTCGCCGGGTGGGGGACAAGGGGAGGGAGAGCATTAGGACAAATGCCTAGTGCATGTGGGGCTTAAAACCTATTTGACGGGTTGGCAGGTGCAGCAAATCACCCTGGCACATGTATATCTATGTAACAGACTGCATGTTTTACATATGTATCCCAGAATTTACAGTAAAATAAAAAAAAAAAAAGAAACACAGACCTACTGTGTATTTGGAAGAAGGCAATGCCTGTATTTTATAAAAATTACCTCAAAGTCCCATGAAAAGGTGGAGAAAGCATCACAAGTAAAAAGCAAGAAACAACCAATCAAAGTAGGAGATGGAGGACATACACGCAATCTTTCTTAACAAGAGGTTAAGAAAACGTCCAGCATCTTCCGGCCATCACTCCCACGAACACAGGCCACTGCAGCAGGTGAAGAGAGGGCAGTGGCCCTGCCAGGTGGGGCAACTGCCCCTGCGGGTTGCTGTGCTGTGTCTCCACCTTGGAGGCTGGGTACAACTGAGGCAAGTGGAGAAGGAAAGGTCAGCACAGCAGGGTGAGTTCAGACATCTATCCCACCTCTGTGTCCCTAGTCCTTTTAATGTGCCTCTGGGGACATTTCCAAGGAAGCCCGGAATTAGGACTGGCCCCTCTATCAACTAACTCTTCAGTCCTACGTTCACCACAAGCCACCTACCTCTTAAAACTCTTGCCAATAAATAAGGTGGCCAGGTCTGTGAGGACCAAAAAGACCAGATGGCAAATTATTATGAAAGTAGATAAACATAAAGCATTATGACTGATAATCGACCTTGTAAAAAGCCATTTTCAAATTCAGCGTGATTTGACTCATGTGAGGGACTTAGAATCATTAACTTCAAAGAGACAGGAAGGAGAATGGTGTCTATCAGGGGCTGAGGAGGGAAGGGAGACTTTTACAAAGAGAGAGTTTCAGTTTTGTACAATGAAAAATGTTCTGGAGATGGATGCTAGTGACGGGTTTATCACAGTGGGAATAAACCTTTAGCCACTGAACTGTATAATTAAAAATGGCTAATGTGGTAAATTTCATGTTATATGTATTTTAAATGATTTTTTCAGATGAAAATTTTTTGCAATAAAATATCTCAATAAAATCACTCAAAAGTTCTTGTCAATCTATTGCATTAACCGCTAAAAATGTGAGCTAGAAATCTACCAGGTAGATTTCCTACACTGCATTTGAAGTGCAATGTAAGTGATGCATATGTATCTGTTTAGCCAGGGGTCTAGGAAAAATGATTCTGAGAAAGAAGATTCCAAAAAAGAAGCTAAGGAAGACAACACAAGCATGTGACCCTCCTTCTAGGCTAAAGAGCTAGGAGAGCACATAGAACTGCCAGACCAATGTATCTGTCCCATTAAAAGAATGACTGGAAATGAACAGAAAGTCACTTGGTTTGTGGTATGGCAGGGCTGTGAGTGTGGGAGCCAGTGTGTGTGGCCACAGTGCTAGAGGCCTAAGACTGAAAGTAACTTGTGTTATACTAACAATATTCACAGTTACAGACGTGATGACCTGCAGCTGAACACTGACCTAAGAGAAGCCACTGCCTCCTCTCTGGAACACTGGCCCCAGCGTAATCCATCACCCTTGTTAACTACCACTGGTTTCTGAAAGCTTAAAATTCTTTTCAAGTATGAATCTAAAATAATATTACATCATCTCATATATTCATTGCTCCCTCTTGAACAACAGCCCCTTTAGAGACATGTAAAGAATGAATCAACTTCAAGAGACATCAAATATTGACTAGAAAGAATCATTTTAATTACCTAATGGTAGTCAATCAGTCCAGTGCTGAAAAGACTTCAAATCAATTTAGTGCATGGAAATAACTAATAAAATTGTTACAAAGTACTTTATAAATTTAACGTGTCAAATAAATGGCCTATAATCGGAATAATCATCATTAAATAAAATACTTTAACAGCCACAAGGTGACCATGATGAATCTCTGTCATTTTATCCCCAAGATGGAGGAAAGGAAACACCAGAGAGATAAAACTGAAATAATGAGAGCTAAGTGCCATTAAGCTGTCGCTTTGAAAGGTCAGTGCTCAGTAAGGGCCAGAATCAAAATGAAAACAAAAACCAAAATTCAAGCAAGACCCAGGAAACTGACTGGAATTTTCCTTTATTTGTATGCAATGTCTTTTGTGAGTGATGACAAAGATGCATGATTTTGAACAGTAACTACAGGTAATATACTATTCAACAGATAATACTCAACCGACTATTCACAAACACTTTTTGAAACAATGTGTCAGGTCTGGGAAAACAGTCAGTGTATATTTTCTAATCTGCTTCCTAAAGCTAACTAATTTTCATTACTACCCAATGAAAGCACTCTGGGGAATAAGAAAAATATCTGACATGAGCTGACTTTCATTTCCTTGCTGGAAAACCAAAAATCTGTATTCAAAGAAGAGGCCAAAGAAGAAAATACTGCCCCAAATGTTAAATATACACTAAATGTTGTTCATCATTCTGTTTAAGACATGGGAAGCATGGCCGGGCGCGGTGGCTCAAGCCTGTAATCCCAGCACTTTGGGAGGCCGAGGCGGGTGGATCACGAGGTTGAAAGATCGAGACCATCCTGGTCAACATGGTGAAACCCCGTCTCTACTAAAAATACAATAAAACTAGCTGGGCATGGTGGCGTGTGCCTGTAATCCCAGCTACTTAGGAGGCTGAGGCAGGAGAATTGCCTGAGACCAGGAGGCGGAGGTTGCGGCGAGCCGAGATCGTGCCATTGCACTCCAGCCTGGGTAACAAGAGTGAAACTCCGTCTCAAAAAAACAAAAACAAAAACAAAACAAAACAAAAAGACATGGGAAGCCGTAGGGTTTGGTGAATTAAGCAACAGAGAAAATGTCAAGAGCAATGGAATTGAACCCCAGGCAGATCTTAATAGCTTAGCTAGTTTCTCCACCTATAAAAACCAGGACATTCTTACTGCTGTTTGTGTTAGGTAATTAACAGTCATAAAACATGCTGAAAGTAGAAACTGCTAAATAAATAATGACTGCCAAAGAATTTTTACCACAACATGCTAAATAATAAGGATAAAACATGGGCTTTTAACCACCATTTTTGTTTTCAAATTAATAATGCAAACAAGAGTCCAATCTCGTTAAGATGGCTCAGCATACTGTTAGATAGCAAGTTAAATTTTAGTCATTAGAGAGTACAGAAAGAATCTTGTTTCTTCCAGAGTAGCGGTTCACTCAATTCTAGGTGGAACTGTGGAAACAAAGCCATGTTCTATTCCTGTAAACTGCAGAAATGTTACCACATTGCCTGTGTCTACACTTTGGTTAATTCCAGACAGAGGCCATTCTACTTGAAGACCCACTAAGCAATCAACTTTTTGGGAATTTCCATTTATCTCACATTGATTTTGGAACCCTAAACATCAGTAACATTTTAAACCATTTTCTGGGAACTGGTGACATAGTGATGTCAGCCACAATGACTGTTTTCCACACTTCTCAATCCCTGGGATGAGACTGTAGGCCTACCTCAGAACTTTGCAGGCATTTTATAGTTGCATAGTGAAGAAATACAAATGGAGAAGATCTCAGTACCAATTCTGTGACTTTCCTTCTAAATTTTTTAATTCCAAGCATGGTATTGAGTAAGCCATAAGATTTAAACTATGAACTAGAAGAGCTAACATTATTTTACTATTCATATTTGTTCATTTTTTGCAGATACACTTGAAATAACTACTGAGTATTATGAAATCCTAGGGGGGAAAAAAAAAAGAATTATAAGTCACAGAAAGATTGGAAAGCCTTGGAGATCAAACCCATTTTAATTATTTCTCACTGAAAACACACCAGCTGGAAAATATGGTTTTCTACTTAAATATAAAATCTGATCAGGATTCTGTTCACAAAATACGCTGTTCTGTGAGTTTTCTTACACCTCTAAATACTCTAGCTATAAAGAAGAGTTTCAACATCACTGAACAAACAAGCCTAAATCCTGTTTATTAGACATTTGGGGAGAAAGTCATCCTCCAGGTACTATTTTGAGGAAGAATTAAATATCTACAGAAGAAACCAAAGTAAAAGACATTACCACATTAAAATACAAATATACAATTTTGTCCTCATAATAACCAAGACCTCAAATCCCAGTTTTGGTGACTCACATTAATTTAATTATGACATTTGCTTTACTAATCGTAGATGTAGAAAGACCACTGTGTTCCAAACATAATTATCTCACCAGCATTTCATTGCATGAAATTATTAGTTGAGAGCCTCTGAATAAATTTATACTTGATTAGTTTCACTTATTTAAGAACACTGAATAATTTAAGATCTGTTTAAATGAAACAGAAGCAAGGGGCCCTCTGAGAAGGGCTGCGTTACCCCACACCTGCCATCTCAATAAACCGTACATTACTCCCCCCTGCAACTGCTACCCTCAGTGAGTACGAACCTTCCAGGTGAAGCCACATCAGCCTTCCCTTCACACTCACAACGGAGGCCACACACAGTTCTCCTGGATTCCTGGGGTTCACAGCTTCAAGTTTCATGTTCTTTGTGAAACCTCGACTGAATGATGTCTGCAAGACAAACAGGACCGACACTGAGCCAGTGCTGACACAGCCGGACAAAGCTGGGCCGGTGAAGAAAGAGAAAGAAATGCACGCAGATCCTACATCAATAAGACTGGCTTGTGTGAGTGTTTGTTCCTTCCCACCGCTCATGAAGAAAGAACCAGCGGGTCTTCATTTCTTAGAACTATGCCTAGCACACAGTAGGTACCTAATAATATTTGTTAAAGGAGTGAGAGTATGAATTCCTTCTCTCTCCAGTTCCACATGCACCCTTCCTTCTATGGGATCACTGATGTACATACCATTTCTTCCACCTTCCTATATCCCTGGGTAACAGTTCAAGTGGGTAGATAGAGTTTCTATACGGCATCATTTTCCATTAAAGGAAGTGGGAAGAATATCCTTTAGAATTTTTCATAGTCAAAGGTCGGGCGTGGTGGCTCATGTCCGTAATTCCCAGCACTGCAGGAGGCTGAGGTGGGCAGATCACTTGAGGTCAGGAGTCCAAGACTAGCCTGGCCAACATGATGAATCTCCATCTCTACTAAAATACAAAAACTAGCTGAGCATGGTGGCATGTGCCTGTAATCCTAGCTACTCAGGAGGCTGAGGCAGGAGACTCACTTGAACCCAGGAGGCAGAGGTTGCAGTGAGCTGAGATCTCACCACCTCACTCCAGCCTGGGCAAAAGAGCGAGACTCTGTCTCAAAAAAAAAAAAAAAATAAATAAATAAATAAATAAATAATTTTTTCTGTAGTAATGTAGGTCTTTTTGATGATCAATTCTTGTACTTTTCTTTGATCTGAAGTTATCTTTATTTTCCTTTGTTCTTTGCTAATTGACTTTTTAAGATCACTTTAAACATTTTTATATAGAGTAAAATTCAGTCTTTTGGGTAATGTTGTTCTATGAGGGTAACGCTGTGAGACCAGTGCATTTCATTATGTAGCATGATAACCACAACCAACACACTGAGCCACTCCTTTGCCCCCTAAATACCCTTGCACCGGGGTCCTTTGGTAATCAGTCCCTCCAAAGCACTCAATTCCTGGCAACCATCAATCTGTTTCCTGTTCCTATAATTTCCTTTATATTTCTTTATAATCTCATTATGAGAAAATTTTCCTTTATATCTACAGTTCTTAAACTTTAGGATCAGAATCCCTGTTTTATTCTGTAAGTCACGTAAATGGACTCACACTATCTGCAGCCTTTGGAGTCTGGCTTCTTTCACTTAGCATAATGTACTGAGACGCATCCATGCTATTACATGATATGGAAGTTTCTTCTGCTTTCTTGCTGAGTAGTTTGTACAGATGCACCATAGCTTATCTATCCACTAACCAGTTAAAGGGCATTTGAGCTGTTTTCAGTGATTGTGATTAAAGCTGCTGTAAACATTCTGGTACAACTTTTCACATAAACATAAGTATATTAATCTGCTCAGGCTGCTATAGCAAAATACTACAGACTGTGAGGTTTAAGCAACAGAAATTTATTTTCTCATGGTCTTGGAGGCTGAAGTCATAGATCAGGGTGGTGGCAGGGCAGGCTTCTTCTGAGACCTCTCCCTTTGACTTGCAGATGGCGTCTTCTCTCTGTGTATTCATGTGGTCATGGCTCTGTGTGTACTTAGCAGTTCTAATTTCAGCATGCTTTATGTCTGGTAATTACCTAACATAAACAGCAGTAAGAGTGTCCTGATTTGTACAGGTGGAGAAACTAGCTAAGCCATTACGATCTGTTTGGGGCTGAATCCCCTCTTCTTTTTTTTAAATTGCAGACAGGGACTCATTCTGTTGCCTAGGCTGGAGTATAGCAGCATGATCTCAGCTCACTGCAACCTCTGCCTCCTGTGTTCAACTGATTCTCCTGCCTCAGCCTCCTGAGTAGCTGGGACTATAAGCATGCACCACCACGTCCAGCTAATTCTTTTTTGTATTTTTAGTAGAGTCGGGGTGTCACCATGTTGGTCAGGCTGGTCATGAACTCCTGACATCAAGTGATCTGCCCACCTTGGCCTCACAAAGTGCTGCAACTACAGGTGTGAGCCACTGTGCCTGGTACCCACTTTTCTTATAAGGACACCAGTTATACTGAATGAGGGCCCATGCTTAGGACCTCGTTTTACCTTAATTACTTATTTAAGACCTTATCTCCAAAGACACTCATATGCTGAGGTATTGGGGGTTACAATTTGAACATATGAATTTGGGAGAGGCACAATCCAACCCATACCATTAAGTTTGCATTACTCTAGAGATGGGACTGCCAGATCATATGGTAAATGAACTTTTAACCTATTAAGAAGCTGCCAAAATGTTTGCCAAAGTTGCTATGGCATTTTGCATTCTCATGAGCAGTGTAGGAGAGTTTTAGTTGCTACATATCCTCATCAGCACCTGATGTTGCCAGTATTTCAAAATCTCCTAACAGATATCTAGTGGTGTCTCACGGTGGTGTTAGTTTGCATTTGCCCTGCTGACTACTGATGCTCAGCATGTTTTCCTGTGTTTTTCTGGGGCATCCATACATCTTCTTTGGTTAAGTGTCTATTTTTATTCTTATTCAGCCACCTCTTCTGGGTCTTCAATTCTCTGTGATAACTGTCCCTCAAATGCTGAAATTCCATTTGTCCTTCATTTCCCTGTCCATCATCTTCTGCTTTTCAGACAGAATAATTTCTGTCTACAAGGTCATGGACTCTTTCCTCTGTCATCCCCATTAAGTCACTTCAATGAATTTGTTGATTTCAGATACTGTATTTTTAAGTTCTAGAATTTCTCTTTTGTACAGTTTCTACTTCTTCTTAAGGACTTCCTATCTTTCAATTCATTATGAGAATATTTTCCTTTGTATCTACAGTTCTTAAACTTTAGGATCAGAACCCCCTTGAAAATCTTTTAGAAATACAAGCTTCTGGGCTTCTCTCTAAAGTTTCTGATTCAGTTGATTGTAGGTGGAGCCAGAGAATGTGTATTTCTTTATTTTACTTTATTTTATTATTTTTTTTATTGCATTTTAGGTTTTGGGGTACATGTGATGAACATGCAAGATTATTACTGGGTATATATCCAAAGGATTATAAATCATTCTACTACGAGAATGTGTATTTCTGACAAGTGCCCAGGTGATAACTGAGGCTGCTGGTCTCATGGCCGCACTTTTAAGAACCACTGCTTTACGTCACGCTTAGTTACAATGGGGGATTGAAAATACTTGTAAATCCAACACCTATGTCATGATGGGTTTAGACTATGCTTGGTTTAGTCTGTGTTGATTATCTTTTCTACTGAGAATGAGGCTGATTTTCCCATTTGTCTTGAGCAATATGTGAATTAAACAATGGATATTTTAAATGTTATATTGTGGAGACTCTAGATTATGTTACATTCCTACCAAGAGTGTCAACTTTTCTATTTTAGCAAGCAATCATCTTGGTTAGACTGAAACTTCAGACTGTCTCTTAAGAAGCAGCTCCAATTTCAATTGAGTTCAGCTTTCCTAGGCTGCTTGGAGTCTTCCTGGCACCTACATGATTCAGGGATCACCCCAAAAACCTAGACAGAATTTACACATAGAATTTGGGGTCCTGACTCTCCCCTGTCTTAGTCTCCCCTCACTTTCCAGGATTGGTGGTTGATCAAATTTTGTAATGTGGTTCATCAGGCGAGAGAGACCGTGAATTTTATGTCACTCTATAAGTTATCCCACATGCTGTCAACTGTGGCTGCCCTGAGGTAAAAGTCTGAAAAAAATGGGACAATTCCCCCATGCTATTCCCTTCTTCCAATATCCTGTTCCCTTAGAAATATCCCTGCTTTTGTTCATGTTCCACTACCCCCAAATAGTGATTTTGGGTCCTACGTACAGACTTTAAAGCTGCTCTATGTGCATGCAGAAGGGT
Source organism: Saimiri boliviensis (assembly GCF_048565385.1). Taxonomy (NCBI): domain Eukaryota; kingdom Metazoa; phylum Chordata; class Mammalia; order Primates; family Cebidae; genus Saimiri; species Saimiri boliviensis. Next base: position 113,847,068 of record NC_133456.1, on the reverse strand, counting down.
TGATTCAGTCTGAGCTTATTCGGCCAATAGTGAAAACATTATTTTAAAATAAATATGAAAATTTCCCAAATTGCCAACTACTATAAATTGTCATCAGACATGTTACAATACTCTGGATCTATATATTTATAGATACCAAGATAAACAGGTTCCTCTAAGTAACAGAGACTGCTACTTTTTGTGACTAGCGGAAATAAATCAAGGTAATTCACATTTATATGTCTTTTTCTAAAACTTAATTTGAAAAACACAATTATATCTTTATGTAACCTGAAAAAAAAAGTGATCCAATGCATGTTAAGAAATCAACTGGCTCCATGCCTTTATGTTTCTTTGGAAATAGGAATCAGAGATCTTCTAGTTGGGCTATGTGTTTCTGCAAGTCACTCTGCCTCACCGTGGCTATTATGTATTGAGCTTCCTTCTGAAAATACAACTCCATCGGCCACTTGAAAGCCTCTAAATAAGTTAAAATGCATTTTATCCTTCTTAACAAGGGAATGCTACAACCACATAACCTATTTTCATTTCAGTCCATCGCATGAGGGTAATTTATAAAGGATCAATAGCAAAACTGTTACCTGTGAGTTTATTTACCAAGCATTTTACTGTGTCGATCCCTTTCATAACAGCCTCTGTTAAACATCTCTGGGGAAATGTCTTCCATGCATCCAATTCCACACTAGCTCTCCTCTAATACACAGGAGATGTGTGATTAAAAAATGAAGTCGTAATATGCATTCCATTAAGGAGCACTTGTAGCAAGCTAACAAATTCAGCAAAGCACCACCAATGCAATGCATACATCAACAATCCTGTCTATTACATAAACAGAGCGACAGTCCTATTACATAAATGGAGCACCAGAAACAAAGGCATTCCTACACCCACAAATTCATCCAAACAGAGAGCACCTTGGTAGCCAAATCCCAGAAACTCAGAAGCCACCTGGGAATGTGGTGCCTTGCTCTACCATTCAAACCCATGTGGACAACTCCTGGCTGTGCATGGGAAGACAGGACTGATAAAAAGAAGCTATAGTGGGACTCTGTTGTCATAGAAGAAATCACTCTTTAAATATAGAATGAAAGGAAGAGACAAGGCTTTTCTTCCAAAGGCTAATGATCCGGGGAAGGAATATTTCTCTTTGTACCCTGTCAGGTACAAAGCACAATCTCAAAAGGGTTTTAAGGTGCTACAAAATGTTTCCACGGCCCTAAATGAAAGCAGACAAGCCAGCAGATTCTGTGACCGTGACATCAATATGGTGAGAAGTCAAGACAGTGCAGGATGTCAAAGCTTTCAGAGTTCACCAGCTGTGGTCTTTGTCAGGGCACAGCTATGAAGCCAGCCCTGTCACCTAAACACACGCCACTCGGTTCTTCAAGATACAGAGAAACTACTCTTGTGCAAAGGCAACATCCTCCAGTGGCAATCCCAGGGAGAGCCGGGACTGGGAACCCCAAAAATTCGATGTGTAAATTCTGCCTAGATTTTTGCCTGCTCTGTGGATCATGTAGGTGCCAGGCAGATTCCAAGAAACCTAGATAAGGCGAGAACTCAACTGAGATTTGAGCTATTTCTCAAGGTGGTTCAATCATAGAAGGATCCTGGATTTCCAACCTTGCTGCTCACGTGCTTCTGTACTTAGAAGTACGAGCTGACCCATTCAGCAACCTACTGAATCCTCCAAAATCTGATTTTGACTTACGCTGACTTCTGAACTTCTGCCTATTCAGCCACTCTTTTCTCGCTTCATTTTTCATATTGTCATGTGGAGTGTGCAGTGACGGGGCAGTGGGAATGAACCTGCAGCTCCAGGAGGGCGTGCTCAGCAAACAAGCCTCTGACCGGCACGTGCTTGGCACTGCTGTTACAGATCTCAATTAAAAGGAGACTATAATCTTTTTGTCTTAACATAAATTAACTTTCCTAACTCAAAGTACATTGAACACAGTAGACTATACATGTAAGCCTAATTCTTAAAACAGAGGTAAATGATGTCTCTACCCACGATGCCTAGGGTTGATGAATTATTGATAATTTTGTAAACTACAGTCATCAGGCACTGCATAGTGACATTTCAGTCAATGAGGAACTGTGCATACAATGGTGGTCCCGTACAATTACATGGTTATGCCACATAACCTAGGCTATGTGGTATAAGCTATTCCATTCAGGCTGTGGATGGATCTCAAAGCTGTATGTAGGATAGGCTATGCCATCTAGGCCTGTGTAGGTACAAGGTACACTCTATGACATTCACACAACAATGAAGTGGCCTGATGATGCATTTCTCAGAATATACCCCCATCGTTAAGCAACGCGTGACTGTAGTTTATAAAATGACCTCCTATAATGCTGTAAGTACATGCATGTGCACACACACACACATGCTCATTGCTACTTTATGTGTCACAAAAGTCCTATTACTATGTTCCAGTAAGCACTATATGAACAGGTAGTAGCTTAAAGTAAGCAAAGCACACAACTTACTAGCACCTTACTGGACATCAAAGAAAGTACTAAAGCCATCAAAATAAGTAAGACTGTATTTTAACACTAGGCCTCAGGAGCAAAGACGCTCCTCTCCATGGGCTCGTGGATAAGACGCTACACACCAAGTGTCCCTCTAACGGGCACAGGCGGCCAGCCATCCACCAAAATGTGTCCTCTTTCCCCCAGAGTCCAGAATCACAGCTGAGCAGCAAACCCAGGCAGGACCCACTTCCTGGCCTCACCTGTGAACTGCTGCAGCCAAGTGAGGAGCTCCCAGCAGTAGAAAGGAAAGAGCAGAAACATACGCTGCTATCAGGCTGCGGTCTTTAGAACCAGCGACACCTTCTCCTTCATCTCTTTTCCTTCTGCTGGCTAGGTTACTCACCGTGATGAGAACCACCTACTGATCAGGAAAACCCTGGGCTCTTCCGTAAGTGAGACTTGGCCGTCACCCTTTAGCATGTTCCAGCCACTGTGCATTTATTAGTCAATTTGTTGGCTCAGACCAGCACCACCCTAGCAAATGTATAACCCGAAAGCAGGGCTTTCCAAAAACTACATTTTGTAGTTCTCCAGTGCATGGTAATACTCCAAACTTGCTTCACCAATATAAAGCAACTTATGAAACTTAAGATAAACAAAATCTATGATTTGTTAAAATTAGGTAAGAGAGAAGCTTCTTACATTTCGGAAGCAGAAGGGAGGGGCTTCCTGCGCCCCATGCTGCTTGTGATAATCTGCCCAGTCGAAGTCCTGGCCAGAGTAACCTGTGAATGACAAAACACAGATAAAAGAGCATAAATTAAGCAAAATACCAGACTGAGCAAAATCAGAAGGGGTGTAAGTTTAGGCTACCAAAAGATAATGCCGTCTGATGCCTAACAGTATTTCAGATTCCAGAAGCTCAGACGAAATATTTTGGAAAAAATAAAGTACTCAACACAGGTAAAAACAGAACAAAACCAAACCAAACCAAAAAAACATCATGACTGTAACACAGTATCTGAAGCCAGGTGAAGAACGGTGGAACTTACCTGCAGCAGCTCCTGCCAGTGGGGGGGATTTGCCATAAGGGAGAAGAGCTAAGCCAGGATATGACATGAAACACACGCTCACCACTCACTGTGCAGAAATAGATAATGACATCTCCCTTCATGGGAAAGCTGAGTTCATGGGAGCTTACTTTTCAGTGTCTTTATGGAAAACGTGAGGTTGTATTGGGGAAAACTAAACAAAACAAAACAGTACCAGGGAGGACTTTTGGAAAAGTAGCAGAAGGTAGAGAAGCGGGCAGCCAAGAGTAGAGCGCTTGGAGAGAAAGCCCCCAGAGAAATGAGGGAAGCGGAGGAAGGCAGACGTCGCCCTGGAGAGGCCCTGCTGAGGCTGAAGGAGCCTCAGACCTGCGGGAGGCAGGCCTCTGCTGGAAGCTCTGGGGGTAGTTTGCAAATACTGCAAAAGGCATCTGAACAAAACTGTTGATACACACTGAATGTAACCAAACACGGAGCCCACTAAGGTAGCTTTTTCCGTTCTTTCTTTATATTTACTTGATTTGGAGGGAGGAAGACGCAACTATATAAATGTCCATCACGACCACAGCAAGACAGGAGAATAAGTGAGAGAAAAGAGGTCTGAATTATACACAAGAGAGGCATAACCCAGGGAGGAAAATGCCTCTTAATGGGAGTCTGCTCGGCAAAATCAAACCAAGGAACAGACAAGGAAAAGAGAGTGAAGTGTTAAGATCTTTCAGTAAACAAGCAAAGGAAATACACAGTCCAACTGTGAGTAACTGAAGTATGTAAACGTCCCTCGTATTTTTATTTACAGTGCTCTCTATTGGTTGAAACCTACGTAAAGTAAATCTATAGGTGATTTCTTATGTTTTTTATCCAAATCCTTCAGTTTCTTTTCCCCATATTATCACAGATTGTACGAGTGCAAATTATTTGTTTATTTATTTTTTGAGACAGAGTCTCACTCTGTTGCCCTGGCTAGAGGGCAGTGGCACGATCTCAGCTCACTGCAACCATCCCGGTGAAATCCAACAGGATTTCACCATGTTGGTCAGGATGGTCTCCAACTCCTCACCTCACGATCAGCCCGCCCTGGCCTCCCAAAGTGCTGGGATTACAGGTGTAAGCCACCACGGCCAGCCTGGAAATTCTTTATTAAAGAAACTCAACATACTAAAGATACTAGTTGCTTCCACTTACATTCCTGAGCAAAAAAATAGGAATTATTTTCATTAAGAAGCTCAATATATCCTATTTTTTTTTTAAGATGGGAGGGTTAGGGTTAACCAAAAAAGCATCTGTCCTTCTCTGGTCCCAGAGACTGACCCGTGACCTCCCTATATCCTCTTGACCATCAGTGGCAGGTCGCCTTCTTTCTTAAGACAGCTGTTTCATTCTATAAAGACTGACAATTCTTTCCAGCCACTTTCAAAGAGGTTTTTTTGAGTTCTCCCACCTGCCCTTTCTCCTGCCCTTCTCTCCAAAGCTCCCCTCCAGCTAAAGGGCTCTTGCCTCAGAGGTTCCTGGACAGGACCAAAGCCAACCTTTTTCTGAACCTTTTTAAACATAACGAAACACATCTCACAAACAAGGTAATATAATGTGAGTTTCTCTACAGTTAAGAAAGCTCTCCACGTTGTGCACAGTTTCTCTGGAGAAGTCTGGATCAGAGCCTCACATTACTGTAGAAGAATTCGCCTCAAGACATGTCAAACAGAGAAGTGTCCTAACAAGACAAAGGGCCCAGAACTAGAGAACAGCGTATCTGGGTTTAAGACCCAGCTCTGCTAGTAATGGGATGGACCCAGGAATAAGTAGATTAAATCTGCTGTGCCCACTTTCCTCATCCACAAGTTCACAAAATAAAGAGAAAAGCATCCGGGCGTGATGGCTAATGCCTGTAATCCCAGCACTTTGCAAGCCCGAGGTAGGCAGATCATGAGGTCAGGAGTTTGAGACCAGCCTGACCAACACTGTGAAAATCCATCTCTACTAAAAATACAAAAATTAGCCGGGCATGGTGGCGTATTCCTGTGATCCCAGCTACTCAGGAGGTTGACGCAGGAGAATTGCTTGAACCTGGGAGGCAGAAGTTGTAGTGAGCCGAGATCGTGCTACTGCACTCCAGCCTGGGAGACAGAGCGAAACTCTGTCTCAAAAAATAAATAAATAGAAAAGCTTTTAGGTCCCTCTGCTATTGCATTCTATGACTCAGACCCACCATTACTAATTATTTTACTTTTGCTACTGAGAACTTTTTTTCCCCAACTCTCCGTGGTTAATTCCCTTCTCTGCTCCTAGAAGAAACGCGTCATGCGGCTGGATGAAGAGCAGTTACCTAACAAGGCATTCCTCTAAGAAGACCTCAAGACTCCATCCGTGAAGACAACTCTCTGTAACACAATGATCCCATCTGTCTGGGGTTTTGGAAGAGGGACTTTGTTAAAGTCAAGATCTCCAACTTGGAAGTCACTGCTATTCCCTACACAGAGACATTAAGCTGGGCTTTCTATAGCTAACTTGTAATGAGCATCAACCCATCCTATAAAATGTCATGTCCCCTGTTTTCTTGGACCTACATTCAAGCCTTCCATGTATTCATCCAGTTCTCCACACTCTGTCTGTGGAGAGCCATTTCTAATCTGATCATTTCTAGGTAAAACCAAGTCTTGCTGTGTATGTTCAACGCAACAGTTAATTTTTCTGCCTCTAGAACACACTCGTTTCCTTGACATTCAAACAGCTAAGACTCCTCCTTCCCCTCCTCCTCCTGTTCGGGACCTTTACTCACTTCATCACTTAAAATTCTTTTTCTTTGGGCTGATAATGAGCTCTCTTTGTCAGGCAGTTTTGTGACAGCTCAGAAAATAACTGTGACATAAAAACAAATTGCTGTGGATTGTGTAATGGAGACGACAGGGTCAATTATACTCATTAATCAACAAAGACAGAACAAAAAGTACTAAGGCTTAACTGTGGCCAGGAAAACATGTTTTAAACCTGGAGGGAGGGAGGAAAATAGCAGAGGGGAGAAGAAAATGAAAGAAAATAAAACCCCTTAGGCAATTAAAATTTGCAGCAAGCTGCCCTGAGAGACTGTTGAACTACAACCATTAGATTTATTTAAGCTTTTATTAGTGTTTATTCTGAATGAAGTTCCAACCCTTACAGGTCCAGAAGGGAAGAGGTTCATGAGCCATTTCCCTCAGATACAAATTAATTGACATAAAACAGCTCTATTTGCACACATTATTATTGGCAGTGCACATGGATAATTCTTTGGAAAAACTATTTGGCCATAAAAAAGTTCCTGCCCTTTGACAAATCCATTTCGTTTCTGGGAACCCATTCCATAAAAATGACCCCAAGAACTGAAAAAGGTGTTGTACATGAAGATGCTTATGGCATTATGATAATTGGTAATACTGGAGGGAAAAAAAATGAAAAAAAACTTCTGTTTAGTAACAGGAAATGACATGAGACTTTGCCAACTATGTGGAATGCCACACAGGCATGAAACTTCACGTAGTTAAAAAAATCATAAAAAATAACCGCTATAGCTTTAGATGAAAAGACTGCTATAAATATATGCAGAATTATTACATTTGTATAAAAACATGGAAAGATGAAGACCAGAGAAAATGCACAAAAAACTTAATAATAAATATTACAATAATTGTTTGGTGGTAGGACTCTTGGCTACTTACTCTCTTCTTTGACATCTTTGTATTTTTAAGTTTTCAACAGTGATATATTAATAAAAAATTATTTTAAAACATAGAATCTTTGCTCTATTTTAAATGATAATTAAGGCATTGGTTGATCAACCCAGAGTCTATTCAGCACATGGAATACACCGTGACTGCCTCCCCTCAGCCTTCCGCCAGCTTTACATTTGCCACTAGAATCCTGACTTTATCCAGTTCCTGGAGGAAGTGAATTAGGACAATCTTCAGACACTCATGGTGGGTATACGCCCCTTTCGGGAGGCTTAAGACAGGGGTGGGGGAAGGGTTTACAGAAAAAAAATTCTCTAACAAAAAAGATACGCAGGAATAAAAACTCTTCCATCCTGGGTGGCTATGAAAAAACACATAGACAATCTTACTAAAAAACATAGACAATCTTACTAAAAAACAAGAATAGCAAAAGAATACCATGTTTGCTATTCTGGCTGGCAAAATGAAAAACAACACTAAGAATCCACCATTCTAAAGGCTCTTAGAAAGCAGGTACTCTTACGTGTTTGTGGTTGGAGTGTAACTTTAAAAACCTACCATCGATGTCAGTTTGGTAACCTGTCAAAATCCTCAGGAGTGTGTCTACCCTCCAGCCCAGCCATGAGTTCATGCATACACTCACTCATTCAAAACTCCTGCCCAGCTGCTGGGTGCAGGGCAAGGGAACCAAACCGCCAAAATCCTAAGTCTCCAAGCTTACATTTCAGGGAATAGAGACAGATAAGCTGCAAATCTAAAAAGTCAGATGCTCACAGGTGTCATAGAGAAAGTGGGCAGGGCACATAAGGAGAGCTGCCCTTGCACGCAGAGCTCAGGGAGGCCTCAATGAGAAGAGGAGTGCTGGGCAAAAAGTGTGGAGGAGCTGAGAAAGCCAGGCATGTGGCAATCCAGAGGCAGAGACTGCAGGGCCAGGGACCTGCAACTGCAGAAGCCCAGGGGTGAGTCTGGATGGTTCCAGGGTCATCAAGAAGGACTATGGGGCCAGAGCAGATAGGCAGGTGTGACCGGAGCAGGAATTCCATTCTGAAGACGACAACGGCACAAACATTTTACATACAACAGTGAATTAAAAACAAGAAACAGCACTTTGGGAGGCCAAGGTGGGTAGATCATGAAGTCAAGAGATCGAGACCATCCTGGCCAATGTGGGGAAACCCCGTCTCTACTAAAAATACAGAAATTAGCTGGGGGTGGTGGCACACGCCTGTCGTCCCAGTTACAGAGGAGGCTGAGGCAGGAGAATCACTTGAACCAGGGAGGCGGGGGCTGCCGTGAGCTGAGATCGTGTCGCTGCACTACAGCCAGCCTGGCATCAACAACAACAACAACAACAAAGAAAGAAGAAACAGGAACAATGGGGAAATGTTTAAATAAACTACCTACAAATCATGGGCCTCTCCATGGTCACTTAGGAATTAGTATTTTGGCATGACACAACTTAATAAATAAGGAGCAATACCCAATGTACAAAACAGTGGATTCAAAATGATTAAACAGATATATAAAGTTGCATATCTAAGGAAACAAATGGGAAGGAATATATACCCAAGATTATTTCATCAGGATAGGATTATTGTAACAAATATATCTTCAGACTTTTCTACTTTCTCAAAATGTTAATGAATGAGTATGAATAAATCTGTTATTTTAAAAACTCTGAAGTCCTGTAAAGCAGTAACACTTTCTAAAGGAAATGCACTTATTCAAGCACCTTTCACTTGAGTCTCCAGTTTGCCCACTCTGCTTAGTTGCCGATAAGGATGGACAAGGTTCCAGCGACTGCCAGGAGTAACAGACACACAGCCTGACACCGATAACACAGGAAGGTAAAAGCAAGGATGGAGGCAAACTCAGAGAGAGGAAAGGAGGCTCTGAGAGGGAACAGCTCCATAGAGAGATCTTCCTCACCCCAGAGAATGTTTACTCTATTAAATGTTAGAAGAACATGTGTAAATAGCAAGCTTATTTAGCTTTCAGTTCAACCTCCCTTGGAAAAGTGATACAATCATCTTCAAAGTCAGCAAATACCAGGACCCAGATATGTGCACAAATGTGGATGCAACAGAAGCTAAGTTCTAAGAACAGGTTCTCAGTCCTTTCCCAGAAAGTTTCAGGACTCACAGAGCAGCACTTTGGGGCATTTTTGCAATGCTTTACTCTTCTGATTGAAAGCTGATCTTTCTCCTTTCAAGCCCAAGTTTTTATTGTTTTTGAAGCAACCAACATTCCTTGAACACCCACTAAAGCCACATGCTCTGTGGCATTCCTTTAGGGAATGAATGTCCCATGGCCCAGGCAGGGAGGCAAGACTGCACAGACCTCAGCTGGCAGAACTGTCCTGGGAGCCAGTCTGTCTATTCCAGAGCATGACTTGCTCAATATTGCCTCCATCTGTTTCACAAAGGAGTTTCTTCTGTGCATTGCAGACTGACAGGCAAGACAGCAAAAACAGCAGTGACTGACTAAAGCATCTGTTCTTGTCCATGCTGTTTGATAAAAAACTACAACCTCCCTCTTGAAATCTTCTAGCTACATCCATATTCTTGGGTGATGTTCAATTTTAAGCCCTCCTTGATGCTGATCTTTAAAAGTAACACTTTCATTCATTCCCGACTGAATTATTCTGTTTTTATATTCATGGAACAGTGCAGGAAAAACACAGAAAATAAGGAACAAGAAAATAAACAAGACAATTAGCATAAGCCCTAGCCATACCACGGCCTCCTTATCTTTTAAAACGTTACATTGAGAAGTACTTAATCTTGGTCATGGCATGACACTTAATATACTTCTCTGCTGAGGGAATGTCCTACATGTTATTTTGAATTATAAGCATAATGTTAGGGGACACTGGTATGTGCCCAGGATGGGGTCTAACATCATATAAATATCAGCTGTAAATGGTAAAAACATCTTACAGATCCTGAAGACTGAAGTGAATTAAGGGTAAATGTGAAAGATTCTTAAGTTTTCAACAATCAGAAATATGTTCAGATATTAAAAATGACCCAGAGTTTTACTCTCCCGACTCTTTTTAATCAAAAGTGACCTTTTGTTCAAGAATGAATCAGAAAGCTAGAAATGAGACTTGCTTCCAAGTCCAGTAGCCGGGTAAGGATGATCTGACAGTCTCCCTGTCAGATATCAAATATCAAATATCAGATGAAATACATTTTTTAAAAATTACATAGCCCAACTCAAAAGAGAAGAAAATCTCCAGACACCAAAAAAAAAAAAAAAAAAGAAAAAAAGAAAGAAAGAAACAAAGAAAGAGCCCTGAAAGCCAGAACGAGCAGCCCAGCAGCTCACAGAGAAGAGAGGACAGCCTGGCTCGAGAAAGATGAGCAGGAGGACCCGAGGCTACTTTCTTTACCTGGCCCCAGGGAGTGGCCTGGTCTATGAAAATAGAACCAGACAAACTAAGCCGACTGGATCGGAGAGGCAGCAGAGATGGGCTACCTGCCTGGGGTTCTGAAGAAGAAAAAAGGAGATCCATGAAATCCCCTAGGCCAGTAGCACACACGGATATGGGGTCCAGCTTTCCAGTTCCGTGGGACACAGACTGAGAAATTAATATCAAATTCAGCCACTCATTCCTTGAATAACTGGGGACACCTTCATGGACCAGACATTGGTTTTGGTGCTGAGGATGCAGCAGTGAACAAAAGAGATTTAAAAAAGTATCCTTGACCCTATGAGGTTTATTTCCTAATGGGCGAACAGACAGTAACAAATAAACATAGATTGAAGAGATGATTTCAACCCAGGGCATATGGAACGGCCTCATAAATAACCACCACCATTGAAATTGATTTACAATCAACAATCACAAACCACATAAGGAAACTAACCAACTCAAGGGAGGGCCAGAGAAATCGACTTTAAAGCAAAATGCCTTACCAGGAAAAAAGAGAGCATCCACCAATCTAATGATCCTGAATCTGAACACTTTAACACAGCTTCACAGCTTCTAACATGAATACCACATACAACATACCACATAGCACACACACACACCACAGACTTACCACATATACACGTCACATATTAGACACAAAGACACACACATATACCACACATACACACCTACACACACACACCACACCTACACACCATGCACAAACATATCCATCACAAAAACAAAGATGCTAGCAAATCCTCAATCTCAAAATGATATTTTAAAGTATCATTTGGAAATTTACAGAACAAACAGATAAAAACATAGTGAGGATATAGAAAATCTGAGTAATTCAATAAATAAACTTGACTTGACCAAATGATGTGATAATAAATTTGAAAATGCAGCTAAAACAGACAATACTGTAAAATACATAAATGGTTACCCTGACAAACTTATATTCACTAAAGGAAATAAATTCATACTCAGTAAAACACTTACAATATCACCAGCTCCAGATAGGTTTATAAAATAGTTTTACCAAAATTTCAAGAATCACATAAGTCGTATCTTACACAAACTGTTTTTGAGACAGTTTAGAAAGGTAGCTCGATATGACATAAATATACAAAATCAGTGGTATTCTCTTATACCAGCTGATATCCAGTAAGAAATGAAAAGAAATCCCATTCACCACAGCAAGCAGAAGGATAAGGTACTTGGGAAATATTCCAACAAAAAAGTGTAAGTTATAATAAGATAAAAGAAAAAGCAATTTTTCCGAATTAATCTACAAATTCAATACAATGCCAAAATCCAGTGGGACTACAGAACCTTACAAACTGATGCTAAAATTCATGTACAAGAATGACCTGTCAAAAACAACCAAGAAATTTTGAGAAAAAAAGAAAAAGTGACTCAATTAATAGATATCAAGACTATATTATTATAAAGTAATAGCAATTTGTTCAGGGCTATACAAACAGACTGATGAGGCAGAATAACAAAGAACAGGGTAAGAGTCACCCCCACAAAAGGATGGATCCATGACAGTGGTCCCATTATAAATCAAAGAGGAAACAGCAGACCATTTAACAAACGATGTAGAGACAAGTGTGGAAACAGAAAATGCAACTGAATTCAAGCAAGAAAAATAAAGTTTTCTTTCCTCATGCCAGTACAAAAATCAATTTCAAGTAGGTTACAGAGCTAAACATGGAAAAGTAAAACTGCAAGAGTTTCAAAGAAAACACATCAGTAGGAAGGAATTCTAAAGATATATGAACAATGGATACAGGGAAAGATGGCTGCTTGACTACATTATAATTTACTACTTCAATATGCCATAAAAAATCATTAAAAAGCAAAGAAACATGCCAGACTAGGTTATTATATGTGTGTGAAGCACACTGCTGAGAAAGGATTCATTTTAGAATATATAAACTACTTCTATGATCAACAGAAAATGGGTTAAAGAAGAAAACCACAAATGGTCAATAAGCATAGGATGCAATGCTCAACCATCCTAGTGATCAGGACCACCCAGTGAAACAAGGAGATCCACTTCACTCCCCTCAGAGGGGCCATGCTTAACCCTGGGAATATCACAAAACAGTGAGGGTAACACAAAATGGGAATGCTCAAACACCACGTTAGAAACGTAAACTGACACACCATAGAGAGTATTTGGTACTATCTATGGAATTCCAGGGATATCCCCTGAAAGCACCTCTAACACTTGGGGGCACTGTACGTAGATTTGAGGATCATTTGCAATAGGAAAAACTGGAAATCCCTTCCATGTTTACCAATAGTAATTGGAATTTTCAAATATTACAGTTTATTCATAAAGCAATCAAAATGAATAAGCTACATGCCCCAACATGGAAAAGAATCTGAAAAATGTTAATAAATAAAAAGTTACATAAAGATATGCATAGCACATTATATGTGTATATAGTTAGATATTTTGACTGTAATAAAAACAATGATACTGGTAACGCATAAACAGAGAAGCCTGCACAGTCATGTCATAAAAGTATGTAATCTTTAGGAGGATGCTCACCTTGTGGAGGATGAGGGGAGAAGGGCTAGGGGTAGAAGAGAATGGGGAGAGAGCTTCAATTCATGCAACTTCAGCAAATACCTACCCAAGTATCACCCACTGTTCTAGCTACTGAGGATGAGTGATGAGTGACTGACAAACACCCTTGCTGCTCTGGATCTTTCATTTTAGTGGGGAGATGAATGAAAAACATAAACAAGAGAGGTATGTATTACTTATTTGTGTACTGCATGATAAGGTCTGTGATATACTGCAGGGAAGGAGATGCAAATGTTGTGGGTGGCGGTTTGCTATTGATACTGAACAGGGAAGCCCAGAAAGATGACTTCAAGCAGGCAGCACTTGAGCCAAGACTGAAGCAGGTGGAGGGCATCTGCACAGAAAGAACAGCAGATGCCACATCAAGGAGGTGACAGTGAGTGGAGCAGATTGAGTGGGAGTTAGGAGAGGAGGCGGGACAGGGCAGTGGAAGCCAGCATGGCTGGTACTGTAGGCTGTTGCCACAGTCTTGATGTGGACTCTGAGTGAGGTGGAAGGTGCTGGACAGTCTGAGCAGAGAAGGGACCTGTGGTTTATGTTCTAACATGATCAATCTGATAGCAGTGGTGAGAGTCCCCTGGGTAAAATGAGGGACCACTACAGGAACTAGGCAAGACTCACTGGTGGCCTGAGCCAGGTGGTCATGAGGAGAAGCGGTGAGATTCTGAAAATGTGGACAGGAGTCCCTGATGGGTGAGGTATGGGTTGTGAGAAATAGAGGACTTAAGGATGTCTCAATCTTCATTATGCCCATAATGCTTTCATGTTTCATATTTCACTGTTGAAAAACATGAATCAAACAAGGCAGAATGTTAGCATCTGTTGAAGCAAGGTGGTAGGGCCCTGAGTGTCTGTCTTATATGTTATTTTCTGCTCCCTTTGGTATGTCTGAAACATGAGTGACCAAATGGATTAAGCTCATCAGTCAGTGTCTGAGATTTTTCTTTAGGAAAAGAGAATACCACTTAGGGTTCTTTGCTTTGTGTCTCAATAATACTTAAAATGCATCTTTACTTTCTAAATTGTATTAACAGTTTATGTGTCTATTAAATGGTCAGCCTAACAGAGGCAATTCAAAGTGCTAATGCAAGCCAATTACTTTAGCCTTTGCTCACATCTTTTACAGCAGAAAATTAAAGGCTGAACATTTTCTTCAAAAGTTCCTGGGTAGAACCTTTCCTCTACTAATTCTACAATTAATCTTTGATGTTACAACAGAAACGTTAATGAAATAATCTTAAAATAGCAAGTCATGGCTGATGACCCATACACATTTTGGCTTAGGTGATCTACTTACCTGCAGATCACTTTTCATAGTGCCTATGAAATTGACCTGCTGTTTATTGGGTTTAAACTAATTGGGTAAAATCTCCAAGGTGCTATCTTTTGCTTACCAGGAAAATGCTTACTACGTAGAAAGTCACACTGAAAAATTCCTATCCACTCTAGCTCACTTGTCCCTAAGGTGTGAGGACACTTTTTTTTTTTAAGTAGGAACAGAGTTGAAACAATGTAATAAAATATCTGTGTTCTTTGCATATCTCTTTCCTACACCACCAGAAGTCTTTTAGTCTTTTCTTCATTTCATCAGCTGCTTCCCAACTTCTTTTTGGAATTGAGCAACATATTGTAACTGTAAGCAGCACTCATGTTTTTAACAGAAATCTAGACAAGGCAATACATTCATAGAAAACATACACACAGGAAAACATCTGAAATCACTTGGCAATATGTATAATAAATCCAACATATGCTACGTGTAAACCTAAGAATTTAATTTAAACACAACAACCTTTAAAAAAAAAAAAGCTTCTACTTCCATACATTCATAAAGTGAAGAACAGTGTTTGAAACATCACAACAGCATGACTCTCAATCCTGGTGTTGAGATAAAGATGATGTGCAACCAACCACCTCAAAGGGAAACTGTGAAACGCCACTACCACAATCACCAACGCCACCTCCTCTAAGTGCTCTTTCAGTTTAATTACAAAAATAGATATATTTAACTCTCACAAGAGAGTAAGGGAGTCCATGGATGAAGCCATGACTGTCTTATAACCAAAGACCCTTGTAAAATTTTTCACCAAAATTGTAATTCTCTGCTGTGACATACTGACCGTTTGAATAATGTAAAGCCATAGCCCACTAACATGAGTTAGGTTGCTTTAGGTCCCCCAAACTCTCTAGAATTACTAAGAAGGATGAACGTTAGCAAGATATCAGCAAGACAGAACAGCAGTGAAGTGTGGATATGGCTGTGTAGAAAAAGCACTAGATTTGGAATCTTAAGGCTGGGGTTTTTTAACCAACACCTCTATACCAGGATTTGAAAAGTCATTTAATACAACTGAGCCTCCATTTCTCTAGGTATAAAATAAGTAAGGTTGTTGAAATCATCTTTAGGATCCTTTTCAGTTACAAAAACCTTCCATTTTTAATAATATATGTTTATTTTTGAATAGTACTTTTATTTAGATCCAAAAAAAGATAAAAATAGTATTGTTACACGTCATGTCTACCTTCATCCCTTATGCCATGCTCCCCACTGCTGTCACCCATACCCCAAACACCAGCAGTTATTCTCATTAGCTTCTTATGTAACTACAGAAATATGAGCACATGTTAATATATACTGTCTTGGTTCTTCTCTAACATAGCAGGTGTCATACGATACCTACTATACCATCGAGATACTACTGTCTATCTCTGAGAGCCTTCCACATCAGTTCAGAGACTTCCCTCATTCTTTTCAACAGTGGCACAGATTTCATTAGATGGATCTCCAAAGTCTACTTAACCAATATCCTACTGATAAATACTTGAATTTTTTTCACTCTTCAGCTATTATAAATAACGCTGCAAAAAATAAACTTTAATGCAGATGATCTCTACGTTATAACTTAAGGAGAAATTTCCAGAAGTGGAATTACTGAGTCACTGGGAAAATGCATCTAAAAGTTTAATGAAATCTGCCAAACTACCTTCCACATAGCTTGCACTTTTCTGCACTCCCAACGGCACTGTCTTAAAAATCTTTATTCCCCCAACTTCTCACTATATTGTGTGCACTTCTGAGCTTATTTCTTGTCCACATCCCTGTAAGTTGCTTGTCTTTTCCTTACTGGTTTACAAGTAAAAATTCTATTTCAAGAAAACATTCCTGAACTAATAATATTTACCATATTCTTGAATAATATTTGGCTGTGTCTCCACCAAAATCTCACCTTGAATTGTAACTCCCACAATTCCCACATGTCATGGGGGGAACCTGGTGGGAGGTAATTGAATCACGGGACAAGTCTTTCCCATGCTGTTCTCATAATAGTAAATAAGTCTCATAAGATCTGATGGTTTTAAAAACAGGAGTTTCCCCACATATGCTCTCTTTTTGCTTGCAGCTATCCATGTGAGATGTGGTATTCCACCATGATTTTGAGGCTAACCCAGCCACATGGAACTGTAATCCATTAAACCGCTTCTCCTATGTAAATTACCCAGTCTCAGGTATGACTACATCAGCAGCATGAAAACAGACTAATACACTGAACTAATGATATTTACTGCTTACTGAATGCTTTAATGGTTTAAAAAGAGGTATAGTTTCTCACTGGAAGGTATTAGCCACCATCACTCAATATTCTACTGATGTGTAGTAAGTATTTGTATATAATATCCATGAAGAAACATTCTTTTGAGTTTTTGAAAAGACAATTTCACTTTCAATAAGAGAAAGGAATGGTTTGGAAGAATGCATGAAGATAATTCCACCTCACCAAGTATCACAAATACTTGGATAAAAGAGAAGAAATGACCATCATAACTAAATATTAAGTATAAAAAAGCTTAAAATATAAAAATACTTAATTTTATCTCTTTGTACAGTCCTTTCATTGCATGTTTAAGAGTTCAATTATATTAATGCAAAACAATTTTACTTAGTATCATATTTTATCACAATTTTACTTAATATCACTTAATATCATAAAATTCAAGTATCCAATTAGATACATCCATTTTCCTAGTGAACTTCTAAGCTATGTCAATGATCTTTTTATGTAATTCATAGAAAATGTATTTTAAAATTCTGAAAACACTGACAAGTATGAAACCTCTGCCATAATGGAGTGATCAAGCAGCTAAAATGCTGATATAAATACTTTTCCTTTTCTTCACTCTGTGAGGAAATATTCAGCCATTAAAAAAATTCTTAAATGTAAATAGATCCTAATACTATGGAGGAATTAGAAGTCTAACCAAGTAGCATTTATATATCTAAAAAAAGTTTTCCTTCAATGACACAGGACCCATTCTCCACATACACTTCCATGAGACAAGTCCAAAGGAAGCAAAAGAAGACGGCCCACAGGGCGTTCAAACTCTACAGGACCTGCGGCTAATTCCACAGCAGGGAAGGACTTCTCACCTACGACCAATAGGTGGTTGAATACATGACTCCTGCAAGGCCATAACAGAGGGATGAGAATCCTTTGACTTTTATCATTGTAACTCTGCTGGTCACCTGAGGACTCCCACAGATGTCTCCACTGGACAGTCTTGAAAAAGTAAGTGGTGACGCGGCTCAGGATGCAAAGCCAGTGTGTACCGACAGAGAAACAAACACCAAGGCTTCCGAAGTCCTCAATGCTACCATGGGACACAGTTCCAGGACCCAAGCTCTGCCTGCAGACCTACAATCCAAGTGACCTTCGGCAAGTTATGCAAGCTTTCTGTGACTCAGGTTCTTCATGCTTCGCTTTGAGGAGCGAATGAATTAGGCATTAAAAACAGTAAGTGGTAAACAGTGTAACAGTTCTGTGGAAGTTCACTGTGTACCATTAGGCCGAATTCCACGACTACACAACTTTAACCCAAGCAGTCAACAGTTGAAATGGAAATATTCAAAAGCATCTCCTCTGTAAGGACAAATACAGGGGAAAATGAAGATGAAAGCCCGGCAGAATATAGTTATAGTGAAGTTAAGCAGGCACGGCACCATTAAATGATGCAAATAGCACAACGAGGCCACCAGGCAAGGTGGAACTTCACCTGTATGGGAACTGGATGATTTTCCCAGTAGGGTTAATGCCCCAAGCAATCCAATCCCTGACAATCTGGAAAGGTTAGTACGAAACCCCTTATTATTTCAGGTTTTCTGTTAAAATCTTCCCCAATAAGTTTACTTATTAATCTAATCTTTTTCTAATTTTCTTTTTTTTTTTTTTTTTTTTTTTTTTTGAGACAGAGTCTCACTCTATTGCCAGGCTAGAGTGCAGTGGTGCAATCCCGGCTCACTGTAACTTCCGTTTTCAGGTTTCAAGCAATTCTCCTGCCTCAGCCTCCCAAGAAGCTGGGACTACAGGCATGTACCACCATGCCCGGTTAATTTTTTGTATTTTTAGTAGAAATGAGGTTTCACCACGTTGCCCAGGATGGTCTCGATTCTTGACTTTAAGATCCATCCACCTTGGCCTCCCAAAGTGCTGGGATTACAGATGTGAGCCACCGTGCCCAGCCTCTTCTTACTATACCTTTAATATTCTTCTCTTAGTCTCACCTCTCATCTTCTTTTCTTTTCTTTCTTTCTTTTTCTTTCTTTCTTTTGAGATGGAGTCTCTCTCTGTTGCCCAGGCCGGAGTGCAGTGGCACGATCTCAGCTCACTGCAACTTCTGCCTCCCGGGTTCAAGCAATTCTCCTGTTTCAGTCTCCTAAGTAGCTGGGATTATAGGCACCCACCACCACGCCCAGCTAATTTTTGTATTTTTTTTTTTTTTAGTAGAAATGGGGTTTCACCTGTTGGCCAGGATGGTCTCGAATTCCTAACCTCATGATCCACCCGCCTTGGCCTCTCAAAGTGCTGAGATTACAGGTTTGAGCCACCATGCCTGGCCCTCACCTCTCATCTTACTGCTTTCTTCCTGAATAAACCTTAAGCCTATAGGGTACAACAAACCACACTGGTTACCTCAAAGAGTAGTACTCACTCATGATGTGGTTCTTGAATCCCAATTTAAAATTATTTTAATGCATCCTGGCTCCCAACGTAATTATTTTAAAGTATTATAGCATCTAATTGTTGGATATCTGAAAGCAAATTGACTCTGGGGAAAGCTTTGCTTACTGGAAATAAAAACTCTAAAGAAATACTTCACTAACATTGTGCTACATTTGTAAAACCACTTCTCAGACACTTTTCAAGTGTTTGACCTCAATCAGCCAGCAATGCTGCACCCTCTATGCCTGAACAGCAGCAACACCCCTGCCAATAATGCAGCAACTAATAGGGAAACTCCCATGGACAGAAGTGAGAAGCCCAAGGCCGCCCGCCCAGCTGAGGGATGGAGCTATAACTGACACCTGTGTGAAGCTGAAGAACATCCTATTTCTGCTATGTCTAAACCCTTTACAAAGCCAGCCTCCCCAGATTAATACCCTGTTTCCACTATGTCTAAACCCTTTACAAAACCAGCCTCCCCAGATTAACACAGGAATTACCTCAATGACAATCAGACACCCTCCTGAATCACCCAGACCCCGCATGCCTTCACAGAACACAAACCTTTGGGAGGAGTAAGGCTGACTCCGTTTTTAAGGCACCACTGTACTGGCAAAATCCCCAAAGAATCTGCATGGCACAGCACTGAAACTTGGCTTGGTTCAGGTCTTAGGTCATCAATAGTCACTTGAAAAAAGTGATTGTTAAAAACCTAAAAGAAAAAAAAAAAAAAGCAGGGGGGAACCAAAGGTTAATTCTTAGGCGTTACATATAATGCTAGTATAAAATACTGGCAGAGCTTCCAAAGGCAATTAATGTATTTCATCAAAATGATTTGAATACAAACTGGCATTTTCAATGTCTAAATTAATTCAGCTGATAAAAAGTTAGAATTGACCACTATGGTCCTATTATTGGAAAAATAAATATAGGATATATGGAAGTATGAGAATGAGCAAAATCAAAGACTCAGAGAATTAACCAATGGCCATAGCTTGAAGAAAAATGAACAGAGGAAGTCAGACAGGTAAACCCCAGCTTAGACAACAGCCAAGACAGGAACTGAAAAGTGAAATCGTTTATGACTGTCCATAGCCAGGATCAAACTCTTTATACCTGATTATTCAAGAATCTCCAAGGTCTGGCTTGGGGCTTTCTAGACTTATCCTACACCATATCCCTCAGAAAAACCAGAGAAGAAATCATTTACACTAAGCCTCACAGGCTACAACACCCCCAGTGCCATGTTTAAGCTATCAAAACATAGTGCATTTTCAAGGTATGTCTCATATTTCAATGCTGCTGACCTGGTTGGAATAAACAGCCCTACAACACCCCCAGTGCCATGTTTAAGCTATCAAAACACAGTGCATTTCCAAGGTGCGTCTCCTATTTCAATGCTGCTGATATGGTTGGAATAAACAGCCCTCACTCTGTGCTCCTAAAATTTCAGACTTCAACTTCTGTATTGAAAACTGTCATTCCTTCCTGGACTGATAACACATAGTCTTCCAATGCAATAGAGCTTAAGTTATTAGAGGACAATGATATCTTTTTTATGAACACAAGTATCCCCAAATGCATATAAAATGCTTTCTATGTAGGAACTGGATAAATGATCACAGAGTGTAAGAAGAAACATCAATGACGAAATAAGAGCCAGACGTGCAGATAAGCAAAGCAGAGGGCAAAACCCAGATGGACCATCACTGAAAAGTGTGACAGATTTAAATAATGTAGTATCTAAAACAGGGCAGAAAAGAAGATCCCTTTCCCAACTCAACAGACATAACCCAGTCTTCCTTAGGAAACCCTGAGAATTTTAGGGAGTTATGATTCCTGGTTCCTTTAGGTTTTTTTCTGGAAGCAATTTAGGTCAAAGTGAAGCAAGAGAGGAAACTCTCTTCTGTTCTTCTCTGTGCTAATTCTGGTAAACAGTGTACTGAAAGATTTGCCTGTGAAAGTCAACTTCAAGGAACAAAGGATCAGATGGGGGCCTTCCCAGTGAGGTCATCTCTGAGAACCCTGTTAAGAATCCCATTCTCCTTCCACCTGAAACCTGCAAGACTGTATTAAAGGATTATGAAAATCCTTCAACTTTTGTCATTTTCACTCTTCTGGGCACCTGCAGACTGCCACAGGCATCTCTACTGGACAGTCTTGAAAACTGAAGCATGACGATTTGGCTCAGGGTGCAAAGCCAGTGTGGACCAACAGCGGAACAAATACCAAAGCCTCCTGGAATTCTCACTGCTACTGGGGGCACAGTCCCAGGACCCCAATATCCCTGCCCTGTGCATTTTTCTCCTTAGTCCATTTAATATGTAACATTCTGTATTTACCTACTTATTAATTCTGTTTATAGTCTGTCTCCCTCGATTAAAATATAAGCTCCACAATGGGAACGTTGTCCAGAATGGAGCCTATGAATGCTTAGTATCTGTTAAATTACTGTTATTTAGTCTATATCACATACATACACATACTCGCACACATACATATATAAAGAGCATGTGTTTTGGTGGAGCCACAGTATCTTGTAAAGAAGGGCACTAAGAATTTCCATAACCATTAAGGTTCATGCTCATGTGGGAACACTTCAAAGGAAAAGTTTAGTAGGTTTCATCAAATCCATCAGGGCTCATGTTCCTAAATGATCTGAAGCACTGTTTTGTGCTCTATCCAGTCCAGAACCCACAGGACTCAGAACTAAAGCCCAGAGTAGTTAACTGGCTTATCCAAGACTGTACAGCAAAGAGTTGGCAGAAACAGAAACAGAACCCAAGACTTCTAATTCAGTATCCTAGTCAATACAACACACTTCGCTTACTTACACCAGATGATATCATCACCATCTGCCAGTATCTCAACACCAAAAACACACCCCCGCTGGATGTCTGGAGGTTCATCATTTAATACTGGATCCACTATACGCCTGTCTGAATCCTTGTCTGTTTGTGGAAACATTATTTATGTATTTCTTCAACAGTTATGCCACCAAGTAGAGGCCCATGGTGGAAAAAAATGAAATTTTCATTGTGATGAGTAATGACAGCAGAGTATATTTTCAAGCGTAATATTCCAAAATACTTTCCCGTATTTAGAGAAATACATTTAATTATAAATATCTTCTACACTAAGAGTATTCTGATACATCATTACATGAAGATGAGTCTTGAACCTGGGGAGGTGTCTACCTAGGTTCTAAAAGACAGATGCACACATCCCAGTCCATGCATTATACGATACATGGTCAATAAGAGAAGGAGTGTGCAGGAAACAGCATGACTCATTTTATGTTTGCTACAAAGGGTAAGAAAAAGCAAAACAAAAAGGAAAACACAGTTTAGAAATCAGTAAAAATACCTTCTCGCTCCCCACAATAAGATTTACTTAGAGAAAATTATTTACTGTGGAAAACCAACTATCACTGGAAGTCTACCCAACTGGATAAAGACATTTGGGTTGAAACTAATTTTGATGAGTAGACACATTCTAACATTACATATTACAGCTATTTAAAGTCATAAGAACGTAAGAGAGGCTATGCACATTGACTCTGTTGAGTTTAATTGATAAGTACCAGGTGAGGTGACCCTGTGGCAGACAGAGGGGCAGCGGGCATGCCTGCAGCATCCACTGCCAGAACAAAGGAGAATTCTGGACAGGATTCAACAGGGCACCATGTATCCATTTTGGAAAAATATCTGACAACTAGCAGGATACACAGTCAAGAACCCCAAGGGTCATTTCAAATAAAAAGGTTTTTAATAGATGCTAGATAATCAGGAATACATGACTTTTGATCTCCAGATTATAAAGTAAAAGCCAATATATATTCCTTTAAATAAAGTACCTTAAATATTTAAAGTTATCTTTTTTTTTTTTTTTTTTTTTTTGAGATGGAGTTTTGCTCTGCTGCCCAGGCTGGAGTACAGTGGCAAGATCTCAGCTCCCTACAACCTCTGCCTCCCAGGTTCAAGCAATTCTCCTGCCTCAGCCTCCCAGTAGCTGGGATTACAGGAGTGTGCCACCATGCCTGGCAAATTTCTGTATTTTTAGCAGAGACAGGTTTTCATCATGTTGGCCAGGCTGGTCTCAAACTCGTGACCTCAAGTGAGTGATCCTCCCACCTCAGCCTCCCAAAGTGCCAGGATTACAGGAATGAGCTACCGTGCCTAGCCCTTAAAGTTATCCTTAAAGATATATATACTTTAATGGTTATAAAAATAATTTATGTCCACTAAAGAAAAAACAGTTAGAAAGCATTTCATTCTTATAACCAATTTCCATATTCTGTAATACACTATCACTACTAAATTTCTCAAGTGTTAGCAAATCATAAATTTTTAAAAACTCAGGACTCAAATAACATTAAAACACTAATCACTGCATGAAAAGGGATTTTCCTTAAAGAAAATCCCATTTTCTTAAGAAAAAGAAATTAAAATAGAATTGACTTTTGAATCTTTAATTAAATTATCCTACTGAAGTACACAAAAGACCATTCACCAAAACACACATTGATCACGAATGCTGTTTCCCTCACCATTCACAAGAGAATCCTTAAGGTAGAAACAAGCAATTTCGATTTTACCAGAGGTTATGTCGTTAAAATTTCTTTAATGGGGAATGGATATTATACTCTTTAAAAAAAAATTATTGTTTTGTAGAGACAGGGTCTCCCTATGTTACCCAGGCTGGTTTTGAACTCCTGGGCTCAAGTGATCCTTCTACCTTAGTCTCCCAAAGTGCTGGGATTACAGATGTGAGCCACCATGCCACAACAGGATATCGCCATCTTCAAAGATTAACAGATCATTATAAAAATGCCTTTATGTTAAAAAGTAACTTAGTTTTGAATCTGGAATGAGTTTTTCTTTAGTCAACGAGGGCAGATGAGAAAAAGAACATAGAAAAGCTAAAACATAGGAGGTGAGAATTTGCTTTGCACCATTTTCATGTATTTTCCAAGTATAAACAGCTCATATTTACTACTACCACTGCAGGAATAACAAATTACCCTTGTAATGATTACGACATGCAACTTGTCAGTGGACAACTAGCAGAAGACAAGGAAAATTCGCCCTATCCGTGATAAGAGGGGGTATCTGATTAGAGTCACTCTGTGCCACCAGTAATAAAAAGAGCTGAAAGCCGTGCTGGACCAGAGGGGCGGCAATCTTCCTTAGCTTCCCCTGGCAGTGCTGATAGCCTTGCACGAATATATTTCATCTGGTGGTCTTTGAGTGGAAAGACTTAATTTGATCCACTCCAGGGGCTGCGTCGAAGAGTGAGGCAGGAAAACCTACCTTAGTCACTGATGCAGGAGAGATGTAAAAGGGCTCGCTCATATTCACTGTCTCAAGCTTCATCCCAACTGTGAAGAAATGGCTTCGCAAATCTGCGTGATCCTGCAGAGAGAAAGATGAAAATACTGAAAGCCACGGTCCTGTAAATGACCTCAGCCACTGTCCGTATGCACTCCAGGAGCATTTTATTGGGCAACTGAAATCTGATGGAAACAATTCACCCTCTCTGTTTCAAACTTCTAATTATTGCAAGATACCACAGATCTAATTATTTTCTGCAGGCTATATTGCTTTTCCAAGGGAGAGGCCACAAGGCTTTGTGGCCATGCTTAAATTTACACTAAGCAAAAATTCACATTACATGGCTTTGATCTTCCTAGGTGCTATCAACTGAAGCACAGCACAGTACGGGCGGCAGTCCGTCATCCTAATGTGGCGGTGTCTTCAGAAAACGAGGCCTCTTACTACTGGAGTCACATCACATGGCTTCAGTCAGTACCCTGTACCCAGGTCCGCCCCCACCTTCCGTGTGTAAGAGCACACGCTTACCAGTTACTGGGAGTAAGCTGGCACACAGCTTATCAGTATGAGGATGGGTAGGGGTACTCAAGGTTTCATGATCTTAAGAGATGCCTGCAAGTGAGAATCCAAACCCGCCCCACAGACAATCAGAACCTGACTCCTACTCAATAAAAGTGAGCAACACCCCCTTCCTAACAGGGATCTGGCAGTTTTATAACCTGCTCAAAGCAACCTTATGTGAGAGAGACGGGGCTTTCCTGCCTTAAAAAACAAACAAACAAACAAATGTCAATGTCTACTTCAGCTGCAAAGCAATAGAGGAGGTTGGCTGGACTCCGGATACCAGCATTCATCTTGCAGGGATGGAAGTCACCTCGTAACTCACGGTCGGGAAAAATAGCGGTGGACAAATAAATGTATTTCCAGTCGGTCCCTAAGGAAATAATAGCTGCAAATAAATCCTGTGATTTCCAAATACATCAACTGGGTGTGAAGTACAAAAATATCTGGAGACCTGTTACCGTCTTTTATCTGTGACTCTGAAGTGGGTTTTTAATTACTTCCATGATGTCACTCTATACCCAACTCTGAGGACTGCACAGAGCCTGGTCGGGCAGTGCCTGTTCTTCCACAGCCCCCAAAGCTGGTCAGTACCATCAGTGTTCACCAGGAGATCAGACTAGAAGAACTACTTATGCAGCTCTCCACCAGGACACCGAGTGGCCAAGGTAATAGAATGTAAACGCCTATAGAACTGCAAGGACCCTTTTGTTTTTCACGTCCCCAGGGCAGTCTGCAAAGGTCTCTGTATGAGGGAATGCACGATGAATGCTGGGTCTGGGTGAAGTGAGCAGTGCCATGTCCAAAGAAGACATTAATCAGAACAAGAAAGGATGAGGTCCAATCCGACAAAACCTAATCAAAGAAAATGGTCACTTTAAACACTTAGAAACTTAGAAATTCCTTACGAACTTACAATCAACACTTTATAAGAGTTATATGCGTAAGGAAAAGCACAAGGAAATAGGCACAGGTGATGATTTGCATGGTTTATGTTGCAAAAAAGCATTTAATTTATTTACTTTTAGCTTTTATTTATTTTTTTGAGATGGAACTCCACTCTTGTTGCCCAGGCTAGAGTGCAATGGTGCAATCTCAGCTCACTGCAACGTCCACCTCCCAGGTTCAAGCGATTCTCCTGCCTCAGCCTCCAGAACAGCTGGGCACCTAGGTTGATTCCATGTCTTTGCAATAGCGCCGCAATGAACCTGTGAGTGCATGTGTATTTTTGATAGAATGATCTGTTTTCCTTTGGGGATGCCACCACTGATGAGATTGTTGGGTCAAATGGTAGCTGTTTTAGGTTCTTCGAGAAATCTCAGAACTGCTTTCACAGTGAGTGAACTAATTGACACTCCCACCAGCAGTGTGTAAGTGTTCCCTGTTCTCCACAGCCTCTTCAGCATCTGTTGTCTTTTTGACTTTTTAATAACAGCCATCCTTACTGGTGTGAGAGGGCGTCTCATTGTGGTTTTGATTTCAAAGCATTTATTTTTAAAGGTGGCTGGGGGAAGGCAAATCAGGAAAGAAAAGGAACTGAAGGCTCCTGTACAGAGAGCAAATATGGATCAACACACACCAGCCGTCACGCCCAGGCAGGGCCAGTAGCCACAGGCAAGGAGACATCACAACCAAACCAACACTGACTTGCTGACTTTGGAACTAAAAGATTCCAAGTGAATTTGAGTGCTTCTAGCACAAAGAAAAGACAAATATTTAAGGTGCTCGGTATCTCAATTACCCTGATTTGATCTTTACAAATTATATGAATGTATTTGACAATCACTTGTACCCCAAAGTATGTACATCTATTACATACCAGTAAAAAAATTTAAACATTAAAAAAAAAAGATGACAAGTGAATGCTCCTGTCAGGCAGCCATGCCACCAGTACCCATCAGCAGGAAACTGAGTCCCAATCATGGCTTCTGCAGGTAAATATCCTTCCCCATTTAAGTACAAACCACTTTCGTCTTTGGAAAAGGGGAATTATTATAAAATGATCAGAGAATAAAACATCGCCTGAATGTACTCGGCAAGTCTAAGCAGTCATTATCACGCTGTTTGACAACTCACAGGTGCCCTCAGTCACTCCCAGCACATTCGTCACTATAATGGTTAAACATAAACAGTGAATGTCAGTGTTTCTCAGGAGCCTCCCTCTCTGTGCAGGACCCCCTTCCTCCTGCAGCCTGCCCCCCAGCAGCCACAGCCACTGTTCATTGCATCCCGAATGGTACCCTTTACAAGAAACAGGCCGAGGTATTCCTGAGGTCTGGTGTGCGGGGGCAGGCATGGGTCTTCTCCCAGGCTTCCTCTATCACCACGGCCCTCCTCAGAGTCCCTGCTGTAGGGCGTCCTGACAGCCATGGGGCCTCTGGTCTACCCGCTCTCTTCATTCCTTCCATTGCAGATTCTGTGCTTCTCTCTGCTCTACAGAGCTCTTGCTCCAACCTTTGTTCTCTGAGTAGAGTCAGCTTTCTAAGCAGGGTTTACCCACAACCCTAAGCCCTTTCTACATCCCAGGCTCTCAATCTGACCTTGACCACTGACTTGGAGTCTTTAGCCAAATGCACACCCATCCTTCACCCCATACTCCAAGCCCTCTGGGAGGGTCTGTCAATCATAGCTCCTGGTGCTATGCGGAAACTCTGTGGCCCCAGGAGGCCTGCCCTCTCTGCTGACTTCCTGTGTTCACAGTCATCTAGCAGACCAGGCAGTGGTTTCTTCTCCTCGGAAATATAGTAGACAGCAATGGGTCCCTGAGATAACCCTGTCCATTCAGGGCTGCGGACTGTATTGCAAATGGTTATGGGTAATGACTTCAGCATCCTCTGCATCTAATTACATCTCTAGCTTAAGAGAGGATCACTTCTGCTTCCTGCACACAACACACAATCTCTTCCTTTGCTCCTGAGTGTCCTGTGCTCCGATGTCCATCATTAAACTCTCCATCTTTGCTCATCTATAACAATGAATATAAACATCAAAACCACGAATGGTCAGATGCAGGATAAAAATAAAAATAACATGACATGAAAATATTCTTAGCTTAAGAATAATGCTCAGTGAGCATTATTCCAAAAATTTTAGAACTAGTTTCCCCTCTGCCAGTCTTGGCTCAGATCTCCTACCAGTTAAATTATTTCTCCTAGGTTTCAGCTGTGTGGTAAATATATATGGGTCTTTGTCCCTGGTACAGGACTCCTAAATACTATGGGATTTCCCAGGTGACAGGAGCTCTTTTGTTCTAATGGGTCCATTCTTGGTGGGTCCCTAAACAGCTTCAGGATGGGGTCTCATGTCTGGAAAGCCCAAGGCATGATTAGGGAGGGCTGTAAGTTCATTTCCACCCCCACAAACACTGGGGAGGGGAGAAGAGTTGGATATGGACCTTATCACCAATGGCCGAAGATTTAATCAATCGTGCCTACATAATGAAACTTCCATGAACACCATAAATGACAGAGTTGGGGGTTTTCCAGTTGAATACTTTCACATGCCAGCAGGTGGGGGCACCCCAACTCCAGAGGGCAGGGAGCTCCTGTGCCTGGGGCCCCCTTCCACCCTTCTCCCCTGGGCACCTCTTCCATCTGGCTGTTCATTTGCATCCTGTATGTTAACCTTTACAACAAACAGGTAATAGGAAACTGCTCTGTGAGCCATTCTGGACAACTACCAAATCCAAAGAGGAAGTTTGAGGAACCCTAATTTATAGCCATCAAATACAGGAAGCCCAGGACTTGTGACTGGCATCAATGTGGAGGCATCTGGTGGTACTGAGCCCTTCACTTGTGGGGTCTGCACTGCTTTCAGACAGTGTCAAAAATAAATTAAATTGCAGGATATTCACCTGCTGTCCAGAGAGCTGAAGAACTGGTTGATGTGGAAAAACCCACACACATGATGTCAGAAGTGTTGTGGGTAAAAACAGCTAATAAGTTACAGTCAACACACTTCTTACTCATGGAAATGCATCTGTTTTTCTTTTCAAACTATACAAAACCCCCTAAACTCTCTTGTTTCATATACTTGAAAAAAGGAAGCCAGATATTCTGAGAAGTTGCAGCATCCAAATACAGGTTATTTATAGTCTGGCCTCAAATATCCACATATCTTATCCTATTAAATTCCAACCCTGTATTTCAGAAATAAATTTGGATCCTGTATCTTCCAGCCCTCACTTTCACTTTCTGAAAATCACTTTCTAATCAACACCCCCTCCCCCCCAAAAAATCCCTCTATGACCAGGTAGAAATCCCAGCAGTTTCAAAGCTAAGTCAATGTATCATTATGATCACGGTAGTCAAAGGATTTATAGGGGTAAAGCTTAATTTGGAAGATGAAAATCATGTGACTCAGAATGGCAAAAGATTCTGGGAAGGTGGCACAGTGACTTTATGCAGGAAGACTGGGCTCTGGATACGGGATGGAAGCATTTAAATAGGATCTAAAAGGCAAAAGAAGTCATTTGACACTCCTAAGGAATAACAAGTTTTTATGATAATTGAATTCAACACCAGCGAATTTCCAAATAAGCCAACAGACAGTACTGCTAAGTTCTGTGGTATAAGTGTCCACCCATCTTAGTATATGAGAAAAGATGTAGCTATCCTCATTGAAAAACAAATCTAATCACCGCAGACCACTTACTTTGGTCTGTTAATGCGGTCAGAGGGCAGGCATTCATTTACACAAACACCTAACTAATCATTCTCAATGTTAAGGGCAGACAGAGTTCCTGGTTCCTGAAGATGATTTGCCAAACCGATTAGGTACTGAGAGATACTGGAAAATTCACTGCCATTTGAAAGAGACATTCTGGCCTTTGCAAAGCTCTAGAGAATCATTCATGCTTCACAATTATTGGATTAAGAATGATGTTATTCCTGTTACCAGGATATATTACGAAGTCCTTAGCGGATTTACAAATATGCCTGTCACATTCAAGAAATACTGTTTATTTAAGAGTACTGGCGTCTGGTCAAATTGCCTACAGAAAAACTACTCTCCTTTAATAAATGCCAGCAATGTCATTCCCATCTACATTCATCACTATCCATTTTTATTTTTGCCCTAAAGTAGCTTTATATTGATCAAAAGTAAAATGCCATTCATTTTATTGGAGGACTGTCTTAACAGGCAGCCACGGCAATCTCTCTTCAGGGAACCTTATTTTCAGCAGAATGACATCGTAAAAGAGATTCTGTCTACATCAACTTCCTGTCTCCACCCAGGTTTCATCAGCTTTATTCCCTCCAGAGCCGGAGCAGTTCTACTAAGATGCAGTCACTGTGCTGAGACTCACTAGGCTCTGTATATACAAACTGGACGTCCCAACTCCGAAAATCCCAAGCCCAAAACCCGAAACTTTTTGAGGGCCAACAAGACGTTCACAGGAAATGCTCATTGGAGCCTTCTGGGTTTTGGGGTTTTCAGATGCTCAACAGGCAACTGTACTGCAAATATTCCAAAACAGGAAACCAGAGACATGTCTGGTCCCAGGCATTTTGGATAAGAGATGCTCAGTCTGTAATATCAAGTGGTCAGAAACAGCTAACACGTTGTAAAAGGCAGTCAGGCTCCCTGCATTGCCATCTTTCACTTACACAGACTGTGGGGTGGAACCCCTCTTGCAGAAAGGAAATTAAGACACAGAGAGGTGAAGTTACCTAAGCAAGGACACAGAGTTATCAAGAGAAGCCAGGCTTCAAGCTCGAGCAGCCTGACTCAGTCTGAGCTCCCCCATTCAGGCACCACATTACATAACAACCAGGAAACAAAGATCCAAAGGAATTTTTTAAAAATCGATAATTAGAATAAGCAGATAATACCACTACAACCTACCTGTAGCCCCCTAAAATCTTATTTCAAAGAAAGCTATAATCAAGTTAAAAAGTGATAGCTACTAACATTGATCTTTTACTTAAATCTTCCAAGTTGGCTGGGCATGGTGGCTCATGTCTGTAATCCCAACACTTAGGGAGGCTGAGGTGAGCAAATCACGAGGTTGGAAGATCGAGACCATCCTGGCTAACACAGTGAAACCCCATCTCTGCTAAAAATACAAAAAATTAGCTGGGCATGGTGGCACACTCCTGTAGTCCCAGCTACTCGGGAGGCTGAGGCAGGAGAATTGCTTCAATCCAGGAGGTGGAGGTTGCAGTGAGGCGAGATCACACCACTGCACTCCAGCCTGAGCGACAGAGTGAGACTCCGTCTCAAAAACAAACAAAAACCTCCAAGTCTTGCTGTTAATTCCTTAAATTTTTAAATGAATTAAGAAAAAAGTATGTGAGTGCATTCCCACCCTAAAAATTACTTCCAAAATGTTTATCTACAGCCAGTCAGAGCCTTCATTAACAATGAACAAATATCATGACTACTTTAGCGTGTGTGTACATTAAGCAACGAAGAGTTAGGAAATACGTGTGGCAAAATGTCCATAGTGCTTCATAAATTATCCTTTATCGATACCTACTTCCACGTGGTGTTATCAATGTTAACCAAGACAGGTTGCTTTGAACAATGTGGTTAATCTAGTCCAAGTGACTGGCTGCAAAGCCCACACCAACCCCAGTCTGTGACTGGTATGTTAAATACCATGTGATAAGCACCATTCTATAATGAATGGACAGGAGAGTAGTTGATGTGATTCCTGACCCTGAGAAGCTGGAAATTTACTTAGAAAATAACTGAAATCAGGAGTTCCAGACCAGCCGGGCTAACATAATAAAACCCCATCTCTATTAAAAATATAAAAATCTGGGAGGCCGAGGTAGATGGATCACCTGAGGTCAGGAGTTTGAGACCAGCCTGGCCAACACAGTGAAACTCTGTCTCTACTAAAAATAAATTAGCCGGGCATGATGGCGGGTGCCTGTCACCCCACCTACTTGGGAGACTGAGGTGGGAGAATCACTTGAACCCAAGGAGAGGTCGCAGTGAGCCAAAACCATGCCATTGCACTCTAGTCTAAGCAGCAAGAGTGAAACTCCATCTCGAAAAATAAAAATTAGCTGGGTGTGTTGGCAGGTGCCTGTAATCCCAGCTACTGGGGAGGCTGAGGTGGTGGGATCACCTGAACCCAGGAGAGGGAAGTTACAATGAGCCAAGATCACACCACTTCACCACTCCAGCCTGGTGACAAGAGTGAAACTCCTTCTGGAAAAAAAAAAGAAAGGAAAAGAAAAGAACTGAGCAGTGAGACAGGAAGTCGAGTATTATGCTGGAAAAAGGAATATGGACAAACTGCAATCTCTTGGTGTCCTGACTTTATAGTTTTGGCTTATGTCTCACCTTTTTTTCACTTAAAACAGAGGTCAGGAGGATCCGACAACCTCAGAGCCCACCCTGGGTGCACTCATGACCCACGGTCACCCATTGCTTTTAACAGGTGCCTCTGATGAAGTCCTTGCCTGGGCAGTGGTTGCTGACCTGGCAAGGGCCAGCACCTGATTGAGGAGGCGTGAACCGTCGCTGCGGGAGAAACACACCTGCCCCGATACAGTCATCATGAGTCAGCAGCAACTCACATCTCTGGCAGGTGCCAAAGCTTCAGGGTGAATAGTAAAATTCATTATAAAATACAGTATATGCATGGCTGTGAGTATTAATCTACAGACAGCAATGAAGAGCATTACTAATGGAGAGACAGGATAAAAAGAAGACAGAAAAGAAAGAACAAGCTGGGCGCCATGGCTCACACCTGTAATCCCAACACTTTGAGAGGCCAAAGTAGGCAGATTACACACCATCCTGGGTAACATGGTAAAACTCTGTCTCTATGAAAAATGCAAAAAAAATTAGCCGGGAGTGGTGGTGCGTGCCTGTAGTCCCAGCTACTCAGGAGGCTGAGGCAGGAGAATCGCTTGAACCTGG
Source organism: Saimiri boliviensis (assembly GCF_048565385.1). Classification (NCBI taxonomy): domain Eukaryota; kingdom Metazoa; phylum Chordata; class Mammalia; order Primates; family Cebidae; genus Saimiri; species Saimiri boliviensis. Next base: position 113,814,040 of record NC_133456.1, on the reverse strand, counting down.
GAGGTGGAGGTTGCAGTGAGCCAAGATCACACCACTGCACTCCAGCCTGGGAGACAGAGCAAGACTTCACCTCAAAAAAAAAAAAAAAAAGAAAAAAAAGAAAGAAAAAGAACACAACATTATTCATGTCCACCTGGCCTGCCTGAACGTGACTCACCTCCACATTTACTCAAGGGGCTTGAAGAACCGAAGCTTATGCTCTTAAAATGTCCTTTTGTGGCTATCACAGACTCCAAAAATAGCTAATGCCTTTTCCCATCCCCACTTCATTAGATAAATACATCTCACATGATATAAAATTATGATGATGTGGCACAGGGGAGAACAAGTTCTTATTAATTAATACAACAAAATTAAAATGTACTTGGTGAGGATTTTCATGTAAAAAAAAAAAAGGCAGTAAAATGATCCTCATGCAGAAACCAAATTCTGTTTTTAGTGAGATAGGGTCTCTGCCACCCAGGCTGAAGTGCAATGATGCAACCAGCACTTGCTACAAGCTCCACTTCCCAGCCTCAAGCAACACTTCCACGTCAGCCTCCCGGCTAGCTGAGACTACAGGTGTGCACCACCACACCTGGCTAATTTTTTGTATTTTTTGTTGAGATGGGGTTTTGCCATATTGCTCAGGCTGGTCTCAAACTCCTGAGTTCAAGCAATCTACCCACCTCAACCTCTCAAAGTGCTGGGATTACAGGCATGAGCCACTGTACCTGGCTCCAGGAACCAAATTGTTAACCTGAGTTCAACAATCAAAGGCCACACGAAATTCTTTTTCTTCGCAGCAATCTCAGTGTCAACTTTGGTTCTTCCTTTTGGCTCATATAGATATAAAATAAAATAGACAAAAAACAGATACACAATTCACCCTGCCCAATCCTTTTAAGCACCAAAATCTTTTAGTGTTTTGTACTTACACAAAAATACTGCACAGTATAATTCTTTTCCATTCTAACCTGCCAGGTTTTTGGTCCACAGGGAACTCAAAAATTGCATGTGTTTCTTTTCAAGGCCTCCATTAATTTGACTAATTTCTAAGACTAGGCTTCAGTGAAGTCAATGGAAGGTTTTAGTTAGTACTACATTCAAATTAATATATAATGAACTACATTTTAATTACTCTATTCGTACCGGTATGCTACGTCCTGCTGGAAAAAGCATCCAGAGCCGTTTATGATATCATTCCTCTTTTGTTTCACTAATGACCTAGTGTTCAGATGTTCATTAGAATATTAATCCCATATCAGTTTCATTGAAAAACAGATATTAGGAGGCCAGCATTTACTAAATCAATAGTATATGGCATTTCAATTTGATCACATTGATTTCAATTTAGCCAGTGAAATATTTGTAACAAAAATGTAATTTTAAAATCTATTGCTGAACACGAATAAGCATTTCTGTTTGTTACTTACAGGTGTTAAAGGGTGATTCTATCCAGTAGCTGTGCATTCAATCAAGTTAAAAAATAGTAATGAGAAACGTAGTACTGTGGTATCAGACATTACAACATGAGCCACACGATTTCTAACAGGCAGGATGTGGTGGGTGCTGAGGGGGCCCCTAAATGCATTAACTCAACTGTTGTCATGGAAACACGACGCCAGCATGCTTCAGAGAAAGCAGCAAGAGCTGCTAGGGCGCAGAACTTCTCTACCCAGCAGTCTGAGCTTCTGTTCTGCCCTTTCCAGACACCAACGTGGCAACCACTAAATACAGAGAGCTTGCAAACCCCGCTACGTGCTCTGCCACAGGTGGGAAGCTTCTCTGTAAAGTGCTCACTGCCAGGCAGCCTGGATTGGATCTAATAACAGCTTCCGTCTCCAGAGTCTTCTTCACACCCCAGCTGCCCTCGGCTTCTCTCCACCAACCATTTCCAGGTGAGAAACAGGGATGATGAACCTCTGCACTATTAACCTTTTCAGGGCCAGGTTCTTTGTTGGGCGGCTGTCCTGCCACTGTAGCATGCTGCAGCTGCATCTCTGGTGTCTACCCACTAGATGCCGACTGCATTCTCCCACCTGAGACAAGTGAAATGTCTCTGGGCTTTGCCGCATGTCCACTGAAGGGCACATCCTCCTGGCCTGTGGGTTGAGGACCATCGATTCAGATTCAGTGAAGAGATAAGTCGGGTATCGTTGATGAGACACCTGACCTTGTGGTCTCCTCCTCCTACACTTCTGATAAGCTTCCTCAACATCAGTGGATTATCTCTGCCTGTTTCCAGCATGAACTCACCCTGGTACCCTTCAGCCCCTCGGTGTGATCAGTGTGCCAACCATCCCTGTTAATTCTGACTCACCCTGAGGTTGTCTCAGCAAGACCTGGAACTCCTCACTTGCATTTGCGCAACCTACACTGTTGACTTGGTACTGCTGTCACCCTCCCACTGCCTCTACTTTGAATGTCTGGTGTATAAAATTCAAAGATGCTATTACGAATGATGGGAATAACCATTAACAGTGGTGGCCACAATATGGCATTACAAAGGTTGCTTTGCATGCACAGGGCAATGACAATAACTCGGTTACTCCTTCACCCACCAGCCTACTACCACTACGGCAGCAATCATTTCTAACCTGCAGATAAGCAAACTAGTCACCTAAAATGGTACTGGTCCCCAAGGAAGCCTTTATATATTAAGGTGACTTCTCATGCAAAGACCAGACAGAAAACCCTGCTCAACCTGGCATAAACCATAAGGAAATCCATTATCTCATATGGCAAAGGATTCCAGAGAAAAGGCAGCTCAAGATTGGTGAACAGAGCCATCAGCAATGTCAGAAATGGCCTGGTTCTTTTTATCCTCCTTCTTCCACACCCTAACTGTTAAAACTTTCCCCCCCCATGAGCTCAAGACAGCTGCAGAAGCTCCAGGCCTCTCAGGCAGAGCAAGGGACCCCTTCCCTATGCTCCTTCTTCAAAGCAAGGAAACCTCTTCCAGAAATCACCAGCAGATGTCCTCATGTATTATTGACCCAAATTGGTTACGAGACTCCTCCCAAGGCAATCACTGACAAGAAAAATGGGGCCACTCTTTGGGCTTACACCACTGGTTCTAATTCTACACAGGGGGCATGACCACCCTTCTGGGTAGAGGTATTTATTTGGCAAGGAACAGGGGCAGTTGTTACTTAGCACAGTAAAAAAATCATCCTGGCCAAAATCCCAGGAGAGCCCTTGTCAAAAGCAAATGAGTAATAAGAAGTTGACCAACATATTCTAGTTTAAATGCCATACGGAACAGGCAACACTTAATACATCCAGCATTCATTTGCTGGTTATTTGTTATAATAATACTGAATTTGCTCAGCCTTTAAATATCCAAGTTTAATTCTAAAACCTGGACAAAAGAAACAGTTAAAAACAAAGTGTGGCCTTGGGTTTGAGGTACATCCATGCATCCTGGCTCTTCCAACGTCTCTCTGTATGAGGTATGACTAGAAATTAACTTCTCTGAGGCTGGCAGTTCCTGAACTTAACCAGTAAGACTCCTAATGCCTCCTGAGTCAAGTTACTGTGAGAATGTGAGACATTATGTGCACTGTACCCAGCACGAGGTCTGCGGCCCATGGGTGCAAATCGCCAGAAATGCTCATCGGTTCACAGCCACACTTTAAAGAACGGTGTTGGAGTTCACGTGGATCATCTATGGCTTCAGTTACATTTTTCCTCCCATACCTTTTTATGCTATCCCAAAAGGTCTGAAAAGCAATACATTTTCCAAAGACGTCCTCCTCAATGTGAGTGGTGAATCACACAGAAAGCCAGGGTTTGTAGCACTCCGGCCAAGCCTTGCTCCCCGTCCTGCTCTTCACAGACCTGCCATCTCTCAGAGTCATCGGACACAATGACAGAGGTTCAGGGAGTGCATGCCTCAGTACAGATTCACAAGCGAAACCACCAAATGTTTTGATCCCTTTGCCGAGTGGGGTTACGTGTGCACGCATGTCTGGATGGATTTGCTTGCAGGAGAATCGAGATGCCAGGAGGGAAAAGACTGAATCCTGTTGTGATCTAGAGACGTTGCGGGTCATGACAAGTGCAAGGTCTTGTTAAATACTAAGGTGCTTTCGGGCCGGTTTCCACCTCCTAAACTTAGCCATTCCTTTTCCCGAGTTGTTAAAGGCAGGCCATTATGTATTCATGTAAAGGTTTATCTGACGTGTTCGTGCTGGCCTTTCTGATTATAAATGGCACTGGTGACAAAACTGGAGGCAGATTTGATCTTAACCTTGACTTTATGTCATTGAGACAGGCAGATTCAAAGTAGAGTGGCTGGCGGAGGGATGGAAGAGAGGAGGCTGAGGACTGAACAGTCTCCATGCCTTTTATGCACACCCTGCAACCTCCTCAGGGTGCCCTGCCTGGGGTAGGACGGACGGAACTGAACGGCAAAACCCAGTGGTGTGGCCATGTGCTGGGCTCCCCTTACGGCATGGGGCCCTCATTTTCTGTGAGGTCTGAAACCTCTGAAGTCCTAAAGTTAAAAAGAGAAGCTCAAACTTCCCTTTACATCAGGTTCCTCACTGGAGACACGGCTATTTGCAACTGTCTATTCAGAAAAAGAACCACAGGGCTTAAATGGACAGCCTAGCCTGCAAAACAGCTGGTGAGTGTTTTTTGCGGGGGAACTGTCTCCAGATTTACTGTGGCTTAAATCCAGAATAACAGTTTTACTGTGGCTTAAATCCAGAATAAAATTATAAGAGTATAATTCTTTTATCTTCTATAGATAAAAGAATTATACTCTTTCCTTAATTATTTTTGTTAATGGAGAATGGAATAGAAAACCCGAAAAAAATAAAAATCTGGCACAATGATCACTCTGAAATGTGTCTTGTTTTATAAATAAGAGATCTAGCCCCTTTGCACACCTCCAAATCCATATGTCAATTACACAAAGTTCATGCTGATATTAACCAACTCTCTCTGCAATCCCAGAAAGTGGCAAGAGCCAGAATTATCCGTGGTAAGCAGAAGCCCTTTCGGAGTGAGAACTCCCAGAGCAGACAACTGAAAGTTAACTAAATTCTTAAATTCTTAGCATTGAGGATTAAAAGCAAGTTGCCATCTAGCAAACTGCAGGCAGCGAGCTGAGGCCCCTGGGATCAAGCAGTGTGGCCGCAAACTATAGATCTGGATTTTGTGATTTTTATAGTTACATTTATTGTTTGGCCAATGTTACCATCTTTAGTGCATCTCTTATAAGATTTTCTCCAATACTCATAAAAACTAGATGGCCCCGCTGGTCCTTTCTTGCCATGGAATACACATACTTCAGTTCAAGAACCCAGAACACGCAAAGGATTCCGCAGATGAACCCTACCTCACAGTTCTATATGTTGCCAGGGACAGGCGTTCAACAAACTGGGCTTCTCTGGGGTGTTCCACCCCAAAAAGATTCTGTTTAACAACCCTCTTCAAGTCTGTAAAGAAACGGGAATGGCAAGAGGAGGTGGAGTCGTAGATGAGCTCTGCAGAGCCTGTGCTTTCAGGCCCAGACACCGGGGTTGCCTGGGAGAAGAGACCTGGCTCCAGCCACGGGGTAGAAACCTCCCAAGTTCAATCAGTGGCACCAAGATCACACAAGAACATGCACCCATCTGCTAACAAAATCACCTACCATCAAAATAGCCAAAACAGTCTCTATTTCTTTTTTTTTTTTTTTTTTTTTTTTTTTTTTTTTTTTTTTTTGAGAAGGAGTTTCTCTCTTGTTGCCCAGGCTGGAATGCAATGGTGCGATCTCGGCTCACTACAACTTCCACCTCCCAGGTTAAAGCGATTCTCCTGCCTCAACCCTCTGAGTAGCAGGGATTACAAGCACATGCCACCATGCCCAGCAAATTTTTGTAGTTTTAGTAGAGACAGGGTTTCACCATGTTGGCCAGGCTGGTCTCGAACTCTAGATCTCAGGTGATTCACCTGCCTCTGGATCTCAGGTTTCCCCAGGTGCTGGGATTAGAGGCGTGAGCCACCATGCCCAGCCAGCAGCCTCTATTTCAAAGCCATTTGGAGAGAACGTGATGAGGAGATATCCACCATGTGACCTGCAAACATTAATTGCTAAATGACCTGGCCAAAAAATTAAGCTCTGTCTCCACATAGGGGCTTAAGGCAAATGCCGGGAGAATTGAAGTGTCCCTCTGAATGCCAGACTCAGCTACAAGTGTTTGAACGTTGCTGCATTTAGCTGCTGAATAAGGGGGGAAAAAACCAGTCGCCATAGAAACTGCAGCCTCACAATCTATGGTGAGAGAAGCTCGCATCTTCCTCTCCCCTTCGGCTGTACCAGACGGAATGAGAAGGAAAAGCTTCTCTCTCGGCCACATTTAATCTTCTCTCCCCAGCCTTTAATCTAGGTCTCCAATGCTGAAATACAGGAGAGATTCCCTCCTAAGGGTTAAATCTATAATCACACTGACAGGTACATCATTCAAAGCTAAGAAAACACTGAGAAAAAAAAATCACTAGATGTAGAATCTTCAGTGCTACGAGCAGCATGAACACTGAGTAGAGAGGGCATCCGGCAAAGAAGGCCTTTATTTCTGTCTTTGTTTGTGTGAGGGAAAAACGGCCTCGCAGAGCATTCCTCCTGTCAATTAGCCTTCTTTTCATGTCTACGTCCCTTCATTTATTAGACACTGAGAAATGGAGAAAGCAAGATGCTAAAAGAAAGCGCTCCAGGTGCAGCTTCAGACCCAACAAACCTGACTCAACCCAGCAAACTGCCATGACTGCCAGCCCTTGACCTTGACTTACGGATTTCCAGGGTGCCTGTTATCCCCTATCAGTGATGTGTCTGCAATCATGATACTTATGTCAAAGACGACAGAGACTGAGTTACAGAAGGACACCAAGACACTGGGTATTTTATGGAAGTATTTAGCGCAGGCACGCATTTGCTCTGTTCTGAGTCCAGATGAAGTACAAGCCTCAGGTATCATGACCTTGGTTCCCTGTAACTTCCATTAGGTGCAGATTCTGATGAGGAACTGGTCAGGGACATGATAAGAGAATCGACTGGAATTAGTGTCCTAGGCATACGAGTCACATCAAAAACAAACTTCTCCTCGGTTTGAAATAAAACAGAAATAAGCAGGAAGCACTGGGGAGTCACTGCCCGGCCACGCGTCACCTGTCAGTTACATACACTCCTGAGAAGCAAGATAGGAAAGAGCCATCAATTCAGCAGAAAAGAATTAGCTGCCTATAAAACAGCAGAAACACTGGATGCCAACCACATCCCCAGACCAGAGTGCCCTCCTGGGCTTATTCCTCGAGCAATTTCTATCTTTATTCTCTATTTGTTTAGTTAGAAAACAGTATACAGTATCAGGTTAGTGCCCGATCAAAGGATCCAAAAGATGACACTTTAAGAGAGAGGCAGAGAGAGAGAGAGAGAGAGAGAGAGAAAGAGAGAGAGAGGAAAACTAATCTCACGTACAACACATGTAGACAATATTAAGCTAGTCTGTGATCACTTTCAACAAGGAGCAAACCTTGACATTTCAGGTTTGTGAGCAACAGGATTTCGTGGAAAACGGTTTTTCTTTTTCTTTCTTTTTTTAATGCTGAGATTTTAATGTTTTTTAATGTCTTGGTTTTTTTTATTACTAATTTCCTTTCTTTCTTATCTTCCTTCCTTCTTTCCCTCCCTCTCTCCCTCCCCCACTTCTTTTCCCTTCCCTTCCCTTCCCCTACCTTCCCTTCCCTCCCTTTCCCTTCCTTTCCCATCCTCTCTCTTCCCCTCCTCTCCCTCCCTCTCTCTCCCCTTCTTCCCTTCCTTCCTTCTCTCTCTCTCTCTCTCTCTCTTTCTTTTTTCTGTGACGGAATCTGGCTCTATCACCCAGACTAGAGTACACTGGGTTCAAGTGATTCTCTGGCCTCAGCCTCCCAAATAGCTGGGATTACATGTGCACACGACCATGCCCAGCTAATTTTTGTCCACTGTGTAGAGACAGGGTTTCACCATGTTGCCCAGGCTGGTCTAGAAATCCTGAGCTTGAGCAATCCTCCTGCCTGGCCTCCCCAAGTGCTAAGATTACAGGCGTGAGCTACCGTGCCTGGCTCCTGAAATGTTTACTTAACTTCGATTCCTCCCAACTGTTCTTCTCAGTGCTCTCAACTCTTTCCTCTTCTTAGCAAAGTACTGAGATGGGGTATTTTTAGTTGATCACAAAGTGCCATCCTTCGCTGTAAACTCACCATCCCATAAATAGAGCCATTCCCCTCTTAGGTTAGTCAGCTCTATGATTCAAAACCACTCACAGGAGGCTTGCTTCATTTAAGTTACAGTGATGACCTCTCCTACGCTTTGATTCGTCTAAGCTAACTTTTGGACTTGTTTCTTCATGAATCCATTCAAGAATATTTGCTGAGAACTGATGATGTCCTGGGCACTGCTGAAGGCACTGGGGATAAAGCAGTCATGAAAATAAACACTTGGCTCTCATGGACCCTGCACTCTGGCTAGGGGAGGCAGGCTATATGCCAAAACCATTTCAATTAAATTAAAAAAATAAAAAGCAAAGCACTATGTAATAGTTGGGGGAGCAGTGCTGACAGCAGTGCTGAACCAGGGTGGCAGGGAGAGCGTGCGGAGGGGGAGATGGTGGCACAGAGAGGGGTTTTCTAATTTTAAGCAGAGACCAGTAGTGAGTGAGGGAAGGGGCCATGCAGGAATCTGGAGTGACCTTCCAGGCAGACCAGGCATTCTACAAAGGCCTGAGGCAGCAGTGAGCGGGCGTCATTGGGACAGTGGGGAGCTGGAAGGGCCATGGCAGGCACGCGACGCCTCCAGGAACAGGCGCCCAGACCCAGGCGTCCCGCCCTGATGAGATCCAAGAGCAAAACCGGGGCTCCACCTGACCGCAGTTTCAAGAGAAACCCTCAGGCTACAACCTCGGGGTACAATGACCAGAAGCCAAGAAACAAGCTCTGAAATGGATGGGACAGTCCACGGGACAGAGATGGTGGCCTGGACTTGGGCCGTGGCAAAGGCCACAGAGGAAGAGAGAGTTCGGGACAGAGTTTGAAGGGAGAGCAGACAGGATTTGCTGATGGGTGGAATGTGTGCAGAGAAGGGTTTACCTAGGAGGCCTGAGCTGCAGTCCTCACAGAGGGGGCCTGCCTGCAAGGGAGACTGTGGCTGGAACCTGGAAATGTAGCTGATAAAAAATAGCTTACACCAATCTAAAACTTCTCTTAAATATAAGAGCAGTTTGCTGTGTCTAAACTGTGTGTACAATCTGGTTTATAACCGGTTTACTACCTTCTAAGAGTTGGGAATTTTGGTATGTCCCGGGCAGAGGGTGTCTACGTGAACAGCCCCCAATAAAAACCCTAAGCACTGAGTCTCCAAGGACCTGCCCTGGTAGAAGAGTGTCTGGCACCTGTTGTCACAGCTGGGTGCTGTACGACCCCTCCTGGAGGGCGCTCTGGAAGCTTGTGTCAGGCTTTCTGGACTTCACTCCATTGCTGATTCTGCTTTCTATCCTTTCGCTGTAGTAAACTATTCCCATGAGTGTAACAACTTCCGAATCCTGTGAGTCCGGTCAGTAAGTTACCACACCCGGGCAGATGTGGTGATCTCCCACACAGAGGCGTGAGGCGGAGAGAGGATACAAGGAAGATGTCGGAGGTTTAGCCTCAAATGCGATGGCCTTTCTTTTCTTTTCTTTTCTTTTCTTTTCTTTTTTTTTTGAGATGGATTTTCACTCTGTTGTCTGGGCTGGAGTGCAGTGGCTCGATCTTGGCTCACTACAACCTCCACCTTCTGGGTTCAAGTGATTCCCGGCTAATTTTTGCATTTTCAGTAGAGACATGGTTTCACCATGTTGGCCAGGCTGGTCTCAAACTCCTGACCTCAAGTGATTCGCCATCCTCTGCCTCCCAAAGAAGTGCAGTTGCCTTTATCGATAATTCCCTGCACTCTAAGGCAAACCTCTGAGTAGCTCATTCAGAATTTCAAACACACTGAGATTTTCAACATTGTTTTAAAGAACACAAATGGATTCCAACAATTTCCCTTCTTTAAAGGATAAAAAAAAGGATTACAGATTTTAGTGATACTTCAGATATGTCCCTTCCTTGCTGTGACAAGCTGTGGTCATGAAAGAAGTGAGCTGGAGAGCTTTTGTCTTCCCCGGGCTGTATCTATGTGTTCCTCTAAGGAAATAATACTTTAAATCTATTAACTAGCAAATTGGGAATTGCTGTTTCTTATTTGTAGATCTTCTTGATGGACAAATGAGTTGTCAAATGAAACTTGTACAATTTAACATTTGCAAACATGTAGAATAGCAGATGCAGAATACCATTTACGAGAACTGCTGAGAATGAGAAATAATACTATCACGGATGCTCGTAAATGTCGGACACGTGAAATGTTACCATTACTGATAGGCTTTTATTTTCTAGTCTCCTTTTCCCCTAGTTTTAAAGCTTACTAAGCCCCCCAAAATCCTTTAGTGGCCTCTTAGTATACTCTTAGTGAACTGGGCAACAAAGACATTATTGACCAAAAGACTGAGTTTGTCCTGTAATAAACTTCACTGCCTGATGACAGAAACTGACAGAAACCCATCCTAGTAGTTCTTTGCAAAAGACAAAAATAAAAATTTTTTATGAAAACTGGGGCATCTTGCTTGAGTGGACATTGGGATGTATCATAAGTTAATCAAATGATGGTTTCGAGAGGGTGCAAAACCAGTCAATCTGACTATGCCAAAGAAAGATTTCATGTACTTTTTAAACATATCTTAAGTTGATTCTTAAAATGCAGATTTCTTTCTGTTCCAAAACCTGAGAATCACCCAGCTGTGTGATGCAGAAACATCTTCTCTGAATTAAAATTCACTGAGACGCCATGGTGATGTGCAGTGCAGTCACCTCTACAGACTTGTAACGGGCATGGATAGCACGTGGACAGCTTTGGCAAATCTTCTAGGCCTTTAAATAATGGGGTTGGTCTTCAAGAAAAAAAAATCATTATGTCTTTTTCAATAAAATGAAGCTCTTACTGTCCTTTGGGTTTTTTTAAAACCCATTTCATCAACTATTTATCCTTCAACTGAGTGTACACTTTTGAAATTATCCGCATTTTCCAAATAAGGTAAGTCAAAATTCCCAGTAAAATATGGCTTCCAATGCTATTCAGAGTGATCTCTCAAATCAAAGGTCAATAACGGCAGAAATACTAATTGTGAGCTTGTTTTCACACCATTCCTGTTTGTATTCAAGACAGAAAGGAACGCCTACCCAGGGGCTCTCGCTCAGATTGCATGCAGACACTGACAGACAGCCACACAGATGTGTGAACACATCCCCCCACGTGAGCCACCACAGCATAATGGGACTCATCCCATCCTAATACCCGTTTCATCCAAAGTGTAAAAATAATAAAAAGAATCGCTTGGAAATACTGCTCGTCTCCGGCCATTAAATGTGCTTAGCTTTGACTTCTGTCTCGTAACAGCTGAACGCTATGGCAGTTTTCCATAACAACATGCATCTTAGATGACTCACTGCTGAATTCAAACACATATTCCTTTTACCATAATGAAAGAAGTCTGCCTGCTGATAAACAGTGATGATCAAACAGTGATAACAGAGAAAAACAAGTGTGTGTGTGTGTGTGTGCGCGCGCGTGTGTGCGCGAGCACGCGCGCATATGTGTGTGTGTGTTTCTTTTTGGATCCTACAAAAGAATACTGCTTGCTGGAACTTTTCAACACTTGAGAGAGAAAATTTCTCGATTTTTTTTTTTTGTTTTTTTTTTTGTTTTTTTTAAATAAATGAAGCAACTGCTAAGACAGTTTGATCTTCATCCACGTGTCCACACCATTTCTCTGAACTTTATCTTCATGTAAGCAGAGGAACTCAGTAAAGAGTGCTAGTGTGTCACTTCTAAGATTTCTGAACATACATGAAATGTGATCATATTGGGTTGAAGCATGTTCCCCTGCAAATTCAGACTCACCCAGAAGCTAAGCATGCAATCGTATTTGAAAATACGGTCTTTGTAAATGCAATCGAGTTAAGACAAAGTTGGGCGGGATTGGCGCAGGGCTCAGGCACATAACGGTTGCTTTGTAAGCAGAAAGAAATTCGGACAGATGTGGAGAGGCCATGTGAACATGGAGGCAGGGAACCGAGGAGGTGGCCACAAGCTGAGCAGAGCGCAGGACACTGGCAAGCCCTAGAAGCTGGAGCCGACCTCTGCTTCTGCCCCAGAGCCTTCAGGGGAGTGTGATCCTGCCAATACCCTGATTTCACATGCTTGTCTCCAGAAGCACGAGAGAACAATTTTCTGGTCAAAGTCATCCAGTCCATGGGAATTTGGGACAGTAGCCTTTACAGACTAAGAAAATCGTGTTCTCATGCCCTCAAAATTAAATGTGTAGATTCTCTCTCATTACAAAATATAGTTAAGAACCTGCCCATGTCGCTCCCTTGAACTGAAATAAGAGAAAGCATTTATGAAAGTATCTCGCCAGCTTTAAGAACACGTAATACTCAAAGCAACCAACGTCTATTATAAAGTGCCTAACCCCACACCCTGCCTCATGAGAGGCCCAAAAGTAATATTCAGTATCTATTCTCAAAGCGCTTCTTAATTACGTACAAAATATTGAATAAGATGATAATTTTCAAGTACTCTACCAAAATAATAGTCTGAATTCTCATGGGAAGAAATTAAATTGAGTGAGGGAAGAAGGTAAGGTAATTTTATTCTGGAAAATATAAACAAATTATTAAACCCTGGAATCAGGTCAACAGCACATAATAGCTTTGTGCAAAGACTTGTGTTCAATAAATGTTTAATGAATTAATTTTTAATTACAAATACGTTAAGATGATTAATGTGTATACCTTTTGAGTCTTAGTATTCACAGTTCTAAATAAGTGTGCATATCCATTTAATCTGTATATGAACTCAAAAATTTTAAACTCAGACCTGGCACGGTGTCTCACACCTATAATCCCAGTACTTTGGGAGGCCGAGGTGGGTGGATTGCTTGAGTTCAGGAGTTCAAGACCAACCTGGCCCACATGGTGAAATCTCGTCTCTACTAAAAATACAAAAAACATTAGCCAGGCCTGGTGGTGTACACCTGTAATGCCAGCTACTTGGGAAGCTGAGGCAGGAGAATCCTTTGAACTCAGGAGGCAGAGGCTGCAGGCAGCCACACCGAGATCGTGAGTGACAGTGTGAGACTATCTCCAAAAAACAAAAATTAAATTCAAGGAGTTGAAGACGTATGTCCATTCATGAATTCATGCATTTATTTGATAGGTATTTACTGAATCCTACCATGGTCAAAAAAGTATGTTCCTAAGAACAGACAAGAAAGACACAGTCCTTGGCTTCCTGGAGCTTAAAGTTAGGCAAAAAGAGACAGGCATCATAAAAGGAACTGTACAAATGATTAATCATAACTGTAACAGAACAGGCTGCTGAAGGACACCTAACAGAGGCTCAAGTTCCTCTGGGACGGGGCCAGGGATCTGGGGAAGGATTCCTTTAGGGAATCTATATTTGAGAATGAAAAACGAGTACGACTTTAACAGAAAGAACAAAACAGGTACGTATTAGTCCATTTTCACATTGCTGATAAAGATGTACCCAAGACTGGGCAATTGACAAAAGAAAGATGCTTCTTGGACTGACAGCTCCCCCTAGCTGGGGAGGCCTCACAATCATAGTGGAAATTGAAAGGCACGTCTCCCATGGCAGCAGGCAAGAGAAAAGAGCTTAACAGGGAAACTCCTATTTTGAAAGCCATCAGATCTCCTGAGACTTACTCACTGTCACCAGAAAACAGCACGGGAAAGACCAACCCCAATGATTCAGTTACCTCCCACGGGGTCCCTCCCACAACATGTGGGAATTCTGGGAGCCGCAAGATGAGATGTGGGTGAGGACACAGAGACAAGCCATATCAAGGTACAAGGGGTGTTAGAGAAGCATAACAATTGCACCCCTGGCACAGCGAGGAGGGGCATGAAAGGAGACACTGTACAGGGAAGTACGTGAAAAATCCCACCAGGCTCAGTGTGTCCAGGAAGGATGTGGCGGCTTGATTGTACCCTAGAGTCCAAACAACAAGATTCTTTTCAATGGCAGTGCCAGGTTAAAAAACCCACATTCATTTCACCTCCTCCAAAACTCTAACCAAAACTACAGTCCAAGAGACTTAAAAAAAAAAAAATACACAAACCCACTCAGCACACAAAGGTAAGGAAGCAAAAAAGCTGATGAAGAAGTGAGTAATTCAACACATTCAGCAAAGCCAGATCCCAGGCCTTCAGCAGAAAAGCTGAGGGCCAACACATTGACTCCTGCCGAAGCTTGGAAAGGCTGAGAAATGAGTCCCATGAGATATGCCTGAAACACCCCAGCCCTCCACTCCCCACGTGGCTCCTGAAACACTGGCAGTCAGACCTGGAGTCCCAAGTGGGAGACTAGGAGACTGAAAAACTCTCCCTGGGAAATCAGCCAGAGAGGAAAAACTAGAGGACAAAAAGTAGCTCACATGTCACCCTCCAGGGGCTGACCACTACATTCTAATCACCCCCTACACCTTTTTTCTTTTGAGACAGAGTCATGCTCTATTGTACAGGCTGGAGTGCCGTGGTCCAATATCAGCTGACTGCAACCTCTGCCTCCCAGGATCAAGCAATGCTCCTACCTCAGCCTCCTAAGTAGCTGGGATTACAGGTGCGTGCCACCATGCCCAGATAATTTTTTTGTATTTTTAGTAGAGACAGGGTTTCACCATGTTGGCCAGGCTACTCTCGAACTCCTGACCTCAAAGGATCTGCCCACCTCGGCCTCCCAAAGTGCTGCGATTACAGGTGTTAGCCACCACACCCCAGCCAAAACCTCTGATTCTGAGACAAATGACAGCTCACCTAAAATTCTACACCCACACAAATTATCAATAAAGTATACTGATAGGATAGACATTTTTAGCCACTTTTAGTGAGAAAACATAGACAGCATTTTATCATCTTTGCAACCTAAGGACAGGATGCTGAAGTGAGCCAGCCAAGATTGTTAACAATATTCAGCTTATTTTGACGACACTAAAGAGATTCCTGAGTGCTACTCCTGGCCCAGCTGCCTGGACAAGATGAGAACACTCATTTCACTGCAAAGAAACACTCAACTTCAGCCTGCTCCTGAGAGCTAAGCCATCAAATCAGACAACATGAACCAACCGACCCCTGCCCACCTTTCTAAGGTATGTAACCTCCAGTTCATGTTACAACTTCAGCAGAAGCAATTGTGGTAACCCCTCACTTTCTTAAGATTTGCTCACAGACCAGGTGCAGTTGCTCACACCAGTAATCTCTGCACTTTAGGAAGCTGAGACAGGAGAATCACTGGAGCCCAGGAGTTTGAGACCAGCCTGGGCAACACAGTGAGACTCTATCTGTACAAAAAAAAAAATATCTAAAAATTAGCTGATATGGTTTGGCTGTGTCCCCACCCAAATCTCATTTTGAATTACAGCTCCCGTAATTCCCACTGTCGTGGGAGAAACTCAGTGGGATGTAATTGAATCACGGGGGCAGTTTCTCCTATGCTATTCTCCTGATAGTGAGTACGCTCTCATGAGATCTGATGGTTTTATAAGGGGCTTCCCCCTTCATCCAGCTCTTACTCTCCTTCCTGCTGCCTTGTGAAAAATGATGTGTTTGCTTCCCCTTTTGATGTGATTGTAAGTTTCCTGAGGCCTCCTCAGCCTTGCTGAACTGTGAGTCAATTAAACCTCTTTCCTTTATAAATGACCCAGTCTCAGGTATGTCTTCATTAGCAGCATGAGAACAAACTAATACATTAGCTGGGTGTGCTGGGGCATGCCTGTGGTTCTAGCTACTTGGGAGGCTGAGGCAGGAGGGGTGCTTGAAACTGGGAGTCTGACGTTTCTGCAAGCTACCATCACCCTACTGCATTCCAATCTGGGTGACTGAGTGACACCCTTTCTCCAAAAATCAAACAAAAAAGATTAGCTCACAACTTTACCTACTGAATCCTCTCATTGACTCTGAGGAAAAGCAAAGCCAATTTGGTGCCCAAACCACATCCAGCTTTCTTCCCTCTTCAGAGTAGGGAAAGGGCCCTCTCTGAACAAAGAGGACGGTGCCCACTTCCCATCCTGCCAACTGGAATCAGCATCCTGCTTAGAAAGGCACACCCGGGCAGGATTCGAACAGCAATGAGGCCCCAGGTGCTCCAGCCCCACGGGATGGCAGGCCTGGGGCTGCAGAGGGGGCTTCGCTGTTCTGGCTGCTCTGAGGCCGAGACCAGATGATGGACATCTGTCATTTTTCACTGGCCCACTCCTTGAACCCCTCACATGTATGTATGAGGTACTTCAAAATAAAATCTATTTTTTCAAGGGTGAAGGAGGTGATTGGATTTGATTCACATTCAAATACGACTGAGGCCGCGGTGAAGGAAAAGGAGAGCGGGTGACGAGGGCAGGCTGGCTCGGGCGGGGGTAGCAGAGCCGACAGGTCCCACGTTGAAGGCTGCTTTTCTTGACCCTTTTTGTAAGGGGAGGACAGTACTGAAGGAAGAAGGAAAGGGAGAAAAGAGCAAGCCGAGGCAGGAGTGATCTCCTGGGCTCGTCATCCTCCTGCCTCGGCCTCAAGGCGCAGGGATTACAGGTGTGAGCAACTGCACCCGGTCTGTGAGCGAATCTTAAGAAGGTGAGGGGTTACCACCATTGCTTCTGCTGAAGGGGAGGAAAAGGAAGACAAAGAGGGGGAGGGCGGAGGATTTGGTCAGTGAGGCAACAAGTGACAGCAGTGCCTCCCTGTCACTCAACAGCACGCTCCTGGTGAGGTATCTACACACTGTTCCTCCAGTACAAGAGGCCCCAAACACTGTAAAAATCATCACTCCGTTAAATATCAGAACACATTTACACGGCTAAGTCGAGGAGGCGGTCTTAACGAGTCCAATTTTAAAAACAGGGGAAGCTCTGAACGAAGGGGTCAATGATTTGCCACAACTGTTTAAAAGGCTGACAGGACTGGGCTGGGCGTCAACAGAATCCAGGAAGCCCTGCCCCCTAAGGAATCCTTAAACTCTTGCTCTGCGGGGTGCCCAAACACACATTAAGTACATCCTCTACATGAAACTTCTATGACTCTGCAGACACGCGCCGCCCCAGGGCTGGGAAGCTGCTGGATGTCTGTCTGTCACAACCACACTGAGAACCGTCCAAGGACGCCAGTGGTGTTGCGTAGCCACCCGCACTTGAGCTCCAAATAAGACAGGTCTTGTTTTATGATTTCCTTGGATGGACCTGAATGGACCATCCCTGTCCAGAACCTAATATCCTCTTTCATGTAAGTGTGAAGTGTAATTTTCGAAGTGTAAAGAATTTGGTGGCTGTTTCAGTGGAGATGCATTTCATAAGCTCTTCATCGTCATGCGAGTGCCTGTGGAAGGTCTAGTACTTAGCAGAACCTCGAGACGTCAAGAAAATTGAACCACGGCATGCATCATTTTCTGCCATTTTTACTAAACATCAAAATTACGACTTGCTCTATTTCCTTTGTTTCTGTAGTAGAAAGTGAGGGGGCGAAAGTATTTCCATAACAATATTCTGCAAAGAAAAACAGTAAACCTAAACAATTTTAATCACATCCTGTACTATGGGTCATTATGAATATTATTTTTAAAAACAGCAACATGAAACAGACAAAACCTTAAACATTTAAAATGTGAACTGGTTAAGAAGGTGTCTTTCTCAAGTGCAAAGGATTTGCTGTGGAAAACTTTTTAGGCGGTTTTGTTATCAAAAAAAGTAGATAGATACACTGCTAATGATCAACATCTTACCTTAAATACTTCCATTGGAAGAGGAAATTTGGCAGCATCAGTAAGGGATTTTTCCAGAGTACATTTCCATTCAGAGGCCATCTTCAAAGGATAGATTTCTGTATCAACAGCAAATCACATAAGAGTTTAAGGACTAACAACGTTCTGCCAGCGGGTTCTTTACTGCATGTTAATTCCCAAGCTTTCCTGAAACCTCAGCACGATCGGTGACCGTCAGAGTTCACACCCGGAACCCTCCACGAACAGCCACCTGCTGACAGGATTTTCTGAAATTAAATAGCAACCTGGGATTCTGCTGTCAGAAATGAAGAATAAACTTAATAGAGCTCTTCTTCAGGGAACATTTGTATGCATTTAGTTGGCATTCTGTAAGTAATTTAATGGTATTAATCACATTAGCCAAAACCTCAGTCATCCATGGGCCAAAATTCCACATATCACCTAGGAAAGCAATGCCCACTGATGAGGAACTTATTATCTGACACATTTCTAAACTACAAATGACTCTAGTCTGGCATTTGCAGTTATTACAACATATTTTTCACTAAATCTCTAAGCTCTCATCTGCTAAAAATAGTCCCTGTAAGTCAGAAAATTATTAAAAGGTAAATTAAAATTTACCAACCAAGTTTAATATTTACACTTGAAATGTTGCTTAACACACCACATGTTGCCCATATTTTTCCCCAGGTGGTGGTGGGGTGGGGGGTAAGATTTACAGATGGAGGTTACACAGTCTGAATGCAAAATTAAAAGGGAAAAAAAAAAAGCACTGAGTACTGTTTTTACCTATTGCTGAAACTGCAGGAGAATTTTATGGCCTGATCTCAACAGATTTAAGACCTTATCAAAATAGGATTTGCAGAAGCCCTCACTGGAAGTAGATATGTTTATGCCTTCACTATATCAACCCAGGCTACTTCAGACAGACGCTTAGGATATGAATATGAAATTGAGCACAGTTAAAAGGCAACATTAAACCTTTGGGACTATATTTTTAATTTCTTCCATGTCTGCTTTTTAGCATGAAGCCATCTATTTTGATCCTATAGCTTTTGAACTCACCTTGAGCTTTAAGCCCCTGTTTCAGCAGTTTATTCAGTCCTAATCACGGTGGGTGTGAGATCCTGTCAGAACTAGCCAGGCCATCAGCGCACTGCCCGACGTCATTGTCACTTACACAAAGACACGCAAAGGGTAGTTCACCACAACACATCCTCTGCGTGCGTGTGCGCTGTCTATGTCCTTCCTAGTATTTGTGTCTACTCTTCCACCTCTGCTGAACTTTTTGTTTCCAGTTTGGCCTTTCTAAATAGTAGCTCACGTAACTGGGAGCACATGGTGGGAGCTTAACACACACTTCTGCCGAGACTGAAAGAATGGGGCCTCTGACGTCGATAGTGAGAAGGGGGCACTCAGGAAGACACTGCTTATCACAGGGTGCCCAAAAGTAGGTACAGGGGTCAGTTCACAGAGTCCTGCAAGCTGTTCCAAGAGGGTGAGAGGGATACCTGTGCACGCGTGCAAACTCATGGGCACTGCATCCGAACGAGAGAGACAGGAGCCACTCGGGGGAGCCTGGGGAGCAAAGCCCTGAGGACACCAAGGCAGGCTCAAGAGAGAAACTGCCAACAGCAGACTGGACCTCATAATGGACAGGGACCATAAATGCACACCCCTTCCCAGCACGCCGGGTAGGCAGACAGAGAGTTCAACCTGGGCATGGTAGGAAAAGGACCCACTCACAGAAAACCATGGGCATTTCCAAAGCCTGCACCAAAGAAGGGATTCGAAGACCCAACAGGTGCAGGAAGGAAAAGCATGATCTGCCTGGCCAGCACCTTTGGCCTCTCAGTTTGGAATTGGGACTAGTTATACCCTTGACCCTTGATGGTGGTCTCTGAGTGGGGGAGGGATGCCCTGAGTCAGAGGAGAGGGTAAAAGAATGGTCATAAAACACCTTCACTGGGAGGCCAAGGTGGGTGGATCACTTGAAGTCAGGAGTTCAAGACCAGCCAAGCCAATATGGTGAAACCCCACTTCTAATAAAAAACAAAAATTAGCTGGGTGTGGTGGCAGGTGCTTGTAATCCCAGCTACTCAGGAGGCTGAGGCAGGAGAATTGCTTGAACCCAGAAGGCAGAGGCTGCAGTGAGCCGAGATTGTGCCACTGCACTTCAACTTGAGTGAGACTTCGTCTTAAACAAACAAATGAACAAACAAACAAAAAACCACCTTAAGGCAAGGAGGAATGAAAATCCAACATGACCAGGGTTAGACCCAAGCTATGAGAACTCACTGAGGGGATGTCCAGACCCCAGTGGGGTTGCCGGAGCCCTCTAGACTCTGCGCGTTGGCCCAGGAAGGCAGACCAAACAAGCCATCCCTGAAAAACAAACTCCTCTGTCCAACAGATGCCATCTCTCTTCCTCCACGCCAGAGACAAAGGTAACAAGAAGTCCAGGTGCCAGGTGAGCCCTGCCTCTGTCCTACAACCCAAAGGTTCTCTGTTTTCTTTCTGATGCTGTTAAATCCCGGAATGAACCCAGCCCACAGCAAGGCAGGCTTCTTTTGTGAAAAGGTAAAAATCAGCTGCAGTTTTGACAGCTTGACAACAACCAGCAAGAGAACAACACTGCCCATGTGCATTCTGTGAGACGCAGGCATGCTGGCTATACTGGCAAGTTAATGGACAAGAAATAGGACGCTTCAAAGAACATAGACCACTTTCTTAAAATGATTGTGTTGCAGATAACTGAATAAAGTATATCATGCCAGTTTCTGTTTCAGGGAAGGCCGTGATCAATTAAGACGTGTCCCGATTTCTCTGTAACTAGAAGCCTACTAGAAAAATGAGGCCACCTCCTTTGTTGCAAGGGTTTGGTGGGGCATTTCCTAGTAAGTGCCGCAGGAAACAGGAATGCATAACGTAATTATGGATAAACAAAAGCCTTGACAGACAACCCTTTTTTTATGCACCTGCCTCCAAAACACTTCCATTTCCTCCTGCTCCTCCAGGTCATACCCAGCGAAGAAAGATGAATCTATGTTGTGAAGAGATGGTAAATATCAGAAAGTGTTATGGACTAAATGTTTGTCTCTCTCCAGAATTCTTACCTGAAGCCCTAACTCCAAAGGGATATATTTGGGAGATGATTAGAGTTGGACGGGGTCATGAGGGTGGGGCCCTCAAAGAGATCTGTGTCCTTATAAGAAGACATACCAGAGTTCTCTCTTGATCTACTACATGAGGACACAGTCAGAAGGCAGCCATCTGCAAACCAGGAAGCGAGCCCTCCCCAGACCCCAAGTACACTGGCACCCTGATCTCACACTTCTAGCCTTCAGACCTCTGAGAAATGTCTGCTGTGTAAGCCACAAAGCCTGTGGCATTTTGTTGTGGCAGCTTACACAAATTCATATAGTCCAACTCTTAGTCCAACTAGCTTTTGGACTAACAGTTCAGGCAGGAAGTATTTTAAGTTGATTTAGAAACTTCCTGACATTAAGAACTATGTAAAATAAGCACTTTAAAAAAAGATAAAAAATTTTTGAAGGAAAAAACCAAGGAAATAAATTCTAGAAATAGAGAAGAAAATAAACCTCAAAAAGTTTCATCTTTTAAGCATCTGCAGGAATATCTACAAGTCTATCTTATTGTCTAAACATTCAGAAATAGGAGAGCAGGTGGGGTTTCTTAAATGACCCTAACCTCAATGACCTACTTACACTCCTTGAAAAACCAAAGTATAACCTTAAGACTCTGATCACGGATTGAATCCCTAGAAAAGGCCAATCTCTTGATATGCATTACACCACTCAGCAGCCCAGAAAGGTCTCCTTATCCCCACTGTACAGCATAAGGTGGCTTCTTTCCCTTCCTCTTTCCCCAAGCACCAGAATGCTATTTCCTCTGGTTCTGGCAGAAACAGAAAGACGCAAAGGCCCTATGTTTCTCAGAGGTGGAGAGTATAAAGTCTGATCTCTTTTCCCAGGTTTTTGAAAGCTAACTTCCTAGCTACTTTCAACGACCCATTTCTCTTTTGTGCTAAACAGCTGAAAAATACTGCGCCCTTTAAAGAGTAAAACGAGGGCCTCATGGAGTGGATCATGCCTATAATCCCAACACTTTGAAAGGCTGAGGTGAGCAGATCACCTAAGCTCAGGAGTTCAAACCCAGCCTGAGCAACATAGTGAGATCCCATCTCTACAAAATAAGAAATTATAAAGTTGGCCAGGGATGGTGGCACGTGCCTGTAGTTCTGGCCACTTGGGAGGCTGAGGTGGGAGGATCACTTGAGCCTGGGAAGTTGAGGCTGCGGTGAGATGAGAGCACATCACTGCACTCCAGCCTGGGAGACAGAGTGAGACCCTGCTTCAAAAAATAAAATAAAATAAAAAGGAAGTAAAAGTAAAGGGTGATTATTTTTCACAATAGTGGTAGGAAGAGCTCCCAGGGCAAGATGCTCATCACCACGCCACATCTCCCTCCCACTGGACTTCTCCCCACCAGTCGTGGAAGTGGAACACTTTCCAGTGATTTCACGGTGTTCGGGAAAAGGAGAAAACCGGCTTACTATTTTCTATGCAGGTATGAAGTTTTATTCTCAGCTATATTTCAGTTAAGGAAGTGGTGCTACCATGTAAGTTACACAAGTCATCATGGGACTTGAAATCAATTTATACAAACCCAAAGTACTAGAATCTGTCCCCGTGCGGGTAAAAGGGGTAATAATAGCCTGTCTTCCTGAGGGTGCCGTTCAGCTGAGTGATGTAACAGAATCCAGTTTCCATCTTGAAACTACTGTGTTTGAGGAACTCAAAGTCACACTTTTGAGTGTCTTTTCACTTTTTGTTTTCTTCTGCCTGACCATCACCTTTCCTGCAGATGATTTAAATGTTGGGGAAGTAAGTTCTTGATGATGAATGTCTTTTCCAGAATATTTTTTTTTCTTTTAATGGGGTCTCACTCTGTCTTACAGGCTGGAGTGCAGTGGAGTGATCTCTGCTCACTGCAGCCTCTCCTTCCCACGCTCAAGCGATCCTCCCACCTCAGCCCCCTAAGTAGCTGAGACTACAGGTGCATGCCACCATGTCCAGCTAGTTTTTTTCTATTTTTTGTAGAGATGGGGTTTGTAGAGATGTTGCCCCAGGTGATCTCAAACTCCTAAGCTCAAGCAATCCACCCACTTGGCCTCCCAGATTGCTGGGATTACAGGTGTGAGCCATCATGCCCTGCCTGTGTCAGAATCTTCAAAGGCCCCCAAGAACTCTTCAGTTAAATGAACTCGTTTCCAGAAAATGCTTAGACATATAAACACAATTTATTTGTATATTACAAAGACCCCAAATTATCTAAAGAGGGAGACAGTTCATAAGCAAATATTCCCTAAGTTTCCACGAAGGCATATCCCATTGCTGCTTTCCCAAAACTTCTCAGGAATGAAATATCACAGAGAACATAAGAAGCCACTAGTAATCCTTTGCTTTGCTATAAATCTGTACACTGGCAAGTAGATATATATTTAGGAGCAAGTAGATATTGCTCCTAAAATTTATAAAGCAATTAGACACTAAGCGGAGATTTATGCACACAACTTTATCCACAAAGTAAATTTTTCCTGCTAGGTTATGAATCCCAGAGCCAAGCCGGGCTTACATCCTTCCTTACAATATCACAGGCTCTTGGTTTGTTATCAAAGTCAAAAATCACTCAGGATAGAGATGGAGGTGTTGGCTGCTTCTCAAAACTGTGACAACAGTAATACTCATAAAATACCACATTACCTGTCTCTATGCCTGTCAAACTTAACACAAATGCAAACACACAGGACACGGGACCAGGAAGCGTGTTCAATTAAAGCCTCTGAGTGACAGGAAAGATAACTCCTCTCCTTCACGTACTCAAGGCTAACATCAGCAGCTAACAGGGGAGGAAATTCTCTGGTGATTTAAATAGAGCCGAAGAGCTACGTCCTTATTCCAGATACGCCTACAAAACTGACCAGAATGAAGATTACCAATTTCTGAAAAAAATACATATTTCTTCCTTGGCATCTCTAATTCTACAAGAATCCAATATTTCTGTTCTGAGGTCTCCCATTCAAAGGCTGGTAAGAAGAGGCAGTAAGGGGAGTGGGGTGGGAGGGGCCCAACGCGTGGGAATCTGAATTGCACTGCCTGTCTCCTCAAACAGGGGACCCTGGACAGCTAGCTGAACTCTAATCTTTATTTTCTCTGCTGTGAAGTGACATTCACAAGCATGCATTAATTTTTTTTAGAATCGAACAACATACCGGATGTAAAATCACCTGGCACATAGTAAACATTCAAAAATGATTATTTTTTAAAGACCGAGATTTTTAACTAGGTAGGGTATGGCAGAGAGTGTAAGGCACTATTCTATCCAATTAAGCCTCTACAAAGCCATCTGACAGTGAATTTGAAGCTAACCAAAATCTTAACATGCCAGGAGAAATAGCATGACGATCTATTTACTCAGTGCTGTTTCTTGGTCAGATTGGATTGTGGTTTGGCTATTTGAATGGATGGATGGACGGACGGATGGATGGATGGATGGATGGATGGATGGATGGATGGATGGAGGAATACATGAATGCTGGATGGGTAGGTGGATGAATGGATAGATGAATGGATACACAGATAAAGGGATATATGGATGGATGAGTAGGTGAATGGACAGACAGAGAAATGGGTACACAGATGGACAGAGATTTTGGAACCTACTTACAAGACTATCAAAATTCCTAAAGAAATGCATGGAGAACATGCTCAAGTCCTAATCTACTGTGTTTTTCCTTTCTGAAACAGTTATTCCAAAGAACTAGACCAACTTCCTTCCCTAAGGCCTCCAACATTGCTCTCCCCTTTGAGAACACTATTGATTGAAGTCTTAGGTTTCAGTCTCTATAGAAAGCATTGTGAAGTTAAAGTGCTTGATATTCACATACTCAGATATAAAAGATACCACAGAGCTAATACATTTTCTAGAAACACATCCAGGAAAGCATCACATCTTTCTCTAAAATACTTTACAGCAGCAAAAGGTTTGGCCCTTACCTGAAGGTGGGTCCATTCTGTATTTATTCTCTTGACACCAACCAACTGGTCGAAGTCTGTAATCCAAGTAAAACAACCACTGGTCATAGGATTCAGTGTCCTCCAATCCCACATAGCGAAGGCGTAATCTTCCTCCAACATTTTCAATCACACTAACTATCCAGTACTGAAAAGGGCTCTGGGAATCCTGAAGTTCTATTAAGGAACCAACTGTAATGAGGTCTATAGGGCCTTTCCCTCGCAGAGGCTGTTTAAACAGAAGCAAAACTCCTTATTTTAAACTTTATTTTAAGGTTCTCATGGAAACAGATGACAGCAGAAGATAATATTTTTTCACACCATCATCCAAGGTACTGGCAAACAGTTTGGTGTTCCCTCCACCCCATCTTCGCCAGCCCACGCCCCACCCCGCCCCTTCCCTTCCCTCCCTCCCACACATTTCATGTACCCCATTCCATATCCAACAACAAAAAATTCACAAGTCAATAGAAAGTAACAGTTTGTGCTAAGTTCTCACCAAACAAATCACCCTTCCCAGATATAATTGCATTTGTTAAGAATCAGTATGCTTTTAAGAAGAGTTCTGCCCAAATTTGCCTGGACCTAGAAAATATGTAGTGGCAAACTGTCTACTTTCCCAATAGACAGATATTTCCAATACAGGGCATTCAACGTATACCATGACTTCTTCCCAGACATTCATCTTACTCTAATGGCGACTACTCTAACAACCAAGATGCTCTCAAACTTTGATTATGTGACGAAAGCAAGAGTGTGTGTTGATGACACGTCTAACACACAGTAATAATCAGCTGAATTAGACTCCTATGTGAAGTTGTTTCTACACTTAACCTGATAATTGGTTTAGAGCATTTATAATTACTGCCCCTTCTAAGAAACGGTCTCAGCACATGATAGCATATGAAAAGGGTGTTTGTTCAGCCAGCTTTGTAGGCAAATATGTTTTAGAAAATCAACACAGTAAGACAATTTATCCTTTTGAAAGGATGAACTATCATCCTTTTGATTTGTTAATGAAAAATTAAAATAGCAGCTATGAAGATATATAACGAATACATCAGACAAAATCTTCACAAAACAAAACCCATTCACTATATTAGACAATGACGTTCTGAAGTGTCAATATCATTTAAGAAAAGAGGGAAAGCTTAAGGTTAAGAGAATATGATACTGTCGAATTCCACACCTTATTACTTGTTATTCACCGTTTTCCCCTTTTTAGGGGCATTCTTAAGAAAAACAGACTAGGTATTTCAATAATTATTTATGACACTGTGCCTTTCTCTTCCTGTTCTATCATGTAAATAAATACAAAATATAAATCCTAAAATTTTTCATCATAAAATTATTTTCAAATAAACCATCAAGATTTCAGATTAAACTATTTTTTCTTCAACATATTAAAATTTCCTTGGCTACTCTGAAATACATTTCAGATTAAACTATTTTTTCTTCAACATATTAAAATTTCCTTGGCTACTCTCAAATACATTTCAGATTAAACTGTTTTTTCTTCAACATATTAAAATTTCCTTGGCTACACTGAAATACGATCTGTCATTTCTCCCCTTGTTTTTACATGGAAAGTTAATTCAATTATTGGTTAACATGTGTATGTTCAAATCTTGGGCTTATGCATCCGAAATAGAACATTTAATGGAACCACTTATCAAGGTACTCCAAGAGACTATATTAGCACATACATAATCTTGTCACCTTTCAAAACAGTTATTCCACAGGATTTAATTTATATTCACTCATATAGGAAAGAGGTTTAAACATATAGGATAGTGCGAAGATATCCTAGTATAATGTGCTTTAAAATTGGATTCACAAGGAGCAAATTTTCCATTTGCTGATTGCATCACAGGGGAGGTTTCATCAACGCCATTCAAATCAGTCACCTAAGTAATTCAGGACAAAACAGGAAGGGAGGCTATTTGGATGGCAGTGTCTGCGGAAAGCACGCATCTGCAGAAGGATATATGCAAAGGTGCTGTCAGGTCTGAGCTCACGCAACTGGGGTGCTTCAGAGATAGATTAGATGTATAACAACAATACATACACCTTCCAGGAGGTTGGCAGGTGCTGTCCTCGAACCGGTCAAGTCACGTATGAGAAATTCAGTCCAGTCTGTGTACTTCTCTTTGATTGCTGGCAAGACAAAGGAGAAAAAAACACTTCAACACAGCAGCCAAGTATCCAGTCAACTTAAAACCATAGCAGTTCTCTCTAGGTAAGTGTGATTTCAGTATTTTTCTTGACTTTCATCACCATGCTTAAGTAAATACAGAAACTGAGACCAAAGATGCATCTGTCAGTGGTGACTCGGCACCTACCACATGCCTGGGCACCAAGGAGATGAAAGAATCTGAAGTCTTATGACCTGTTTAGAAACCTCTCACAAACCACAAAGGAATTAGAAAGTATACAGTTTAGGAGGTTCCAAAAAGAAAGAGAGAGACCAATGAGGCTAGGGACATCAGAGAAGGGTTTTCAGGTGGGAAAATCAAGCCAGGCCCCAAACGACATGAAAGGTTTATACAGGTGCAGAAGAAGAAGGAACCTGCAGACAGAGAAATGGGCACATACTAACAAGAGGGGTGGATTGAAGATGAAATGGAGAAACAGAGAAATGGGAGAAATAAGTAGTCCCCCTTCGTACCCACGGGTTCCCCATCCCTGGGTTCAATTCAACTGAGCATCAAAAATACATGAAAGGAATGCATCTTTGCTGAACATGTACGATTTTTTCCTTGTTATTATTCTCCAAAAACTCCAGCGTAGCAACTATTTACATAGCATCTACATGCAGTAGTTACTGTAAGTAATCCAGAGATGATTTAAGGTATGCAGGTGGATGTGCATAGGTGATATGTGAATTATACTATTGTCTGTTCAAGACTTGGGCATCTGCAAATTCTGGTATCCTTGGGGGTCCTAGAGCCAATTCCCCAAGGGACAATTGCACAGTAAACGGCCAGGTTAAGGCACACTCCACGTGCACAGCACTGGGAAATAATATTGACTGGTAGCAATAAACTATGGACAGCTTGGGAAATCAACACAGACATTTAAGAAACAGGAAATCTCTTTATAAAGTGATAAAGAGTAGAATAGTATAAGGGTTCGAATGGCAAGAAAAGAGTCTAAAAGCAGGGAAACTGAGGCTGCTTCAGTTATCCAAGTAGAAACGTGAGAGGACCCAAAACAGGGGTGACAACCCTGTGAACAAGGAAGGAATGCATTTGAGGCATCTTTTGAAAAAGAAATATCAGGCCATGTTGGGCAACATTCTACAAGCTTAGAACCCAAGACCTGTGAAAAGCAAACCTTCTTGGCATGTCTCCCAAGCTACAGATCTCCAAAGGCTCCACTGGGCTGAACTCACATCCCTGAGGGGCCTGAGCCTTCCCAGTGAACCAAGGGATGGATTTGCAAAGTCAGCAGAAATGACAGCAAGATCCTAGCCCCAGATTCCCACCCACCACAGCAGGCTCTCCATGTGGGCAGCCCAGGATCCAACCAGGACTTCACTCCGTCCCCATTGAAGGTTCAAGATTTAAGTGGCTTGTGCATTCTTTAGGTTCTTCAAAGGCTTGATGCAATCCTTCTGGCTCAAACCTAAAGCAATGAAATTACTACAAAAGGGAAGATGGCCATAAGTAGGTGGGGACAGATCTGGGCACTAAGGTGGGTTCCTCCATCACTGGATGTATGACTTTGAATAATTTACTCAATTTCTCTTAGACTCTTTCCTAGCCAGTCAAAGGTGTCAGGTCGCTAACAATATTTTGCTTATAAGGGGTGTTCTGAGGACTAAAGGAGAGACATATGCAAATAAAATATAACTATCCCAGGCACATACCAAGAAATTTATAAATATTAGCTCTTGCTTTATTACAAACATGTACTAAATTATTACATACATTTTTGTAATCTGCTGGTTATTGATTATTCATACCTATGATATCCAGATTGAAACTTCCAATGAGCTCTGGAAGAACTGCCAGTAGAATGGAGACCAACATATAAGCTAAGCAGTGGCCAGACCTGCTGCTTAACCACTAACGTGCCTCTCAGTCAACATCCACCCATGTCCAAGGACGATCATCAGACCAAGAGCAAAACCAACACGCACGGAACTGAGGCAAACAAGGCCGACTCCAGCTTTCCCTTACATGGATGGCAACGTCCTAGTCCCAACCTGCTTATAATAAAGAATAACTCATCTGTTTGTCCACTTTTACCACTAGATTTTTTTTCTCAAATAAAATGCTACCTTCCTTATTTCAGACACACATACTCACACAGAAATACAAATATAAAAATATTGCATGCTCAGCACTTTGGGAGGCTGAGCATAAAACCATGTTCTTGTGCTATCATTATAAATGTAGTCATCATTTTTCAAATGCTGCACCCTTTCTAAAAGCAGCCGTCTTGTGGCTAGGGTCACTGAGACAAAAGCAAACACAAAAAAGCCAAATGAACTCAAATCTGTACTCACCTTATGCTTTGCGAAGATCTTTCATTTACTGTTTCCTCCTAACAATGCGAATACATGCTTCTTCTTCACTAACTCTTGCCCAAGTTCACAGAAAAAGCTGGAAACAGCCTTAACCCCCCAAGTGTTCAGAGCCCAATCTCACACGGAATCTCTCTAGTAGAATCTCTGATTCTCCGAAGCTTTTGCAAACAGATAAATCAGCAATTTAAATTGCAGGCATGATGGAGATATGAAAACGACTCACATAAGTTTCAAGATTAGAACAGAATATACAACTGTATCCCATAAATAAGCATTTCATATCTCATTAGGAAAAATAACAATTATTATAATCCAGCGATAAACAGTCTTGTGCCTAACACAAGACGTCTATAACCACTCCTGGAAGAAAGTTCTATTTTCCACAGGGTTCTTTCTAACATGCATATGATTCAAGTTAACATTTAAGTGAAAATTTTTAAAAAAGGCAAGCACCCTATGAAGTCACCACACAATGCTGAAATTTAAATTGTCAAAGTCACAGCAAGGGAACACTAGGGACAGCTCTGACATTTACATCCTGCAAGCCTCAAGTTCCAGAGGTCCCATAGCTTTCCTTTACATGTGTCTGCACAAGACTCAAGCATCCTTTTATGAGCCACAGAATATCTAAATGAATTGTTCTCCATAGAGGATGTATCTATAAAGCCATAAGAGTATACAGACCACCTTAGGTTAAAAAAATAGAAAAGAAACATTCTCAAGAATCTTGCTATTTTACAAGAAAAACTATTTCAACATTTAGCTCTCGATTTTCAAATGTACCATAAACCTATGACAATAAATACTGCCATAAAATAAAAACTAAGTATAATCAATTTACAATTCCTAGTCCGCGGAGTTATTCTAACCACTGATTAAGTCAGTTAAATTCTGGTACCATAAAAGTTGTCTTGTAATTCCTTAGAATTCACTGGAATGGAAACTAATTGGTACTGCTCAGTGTGATGACTTAAACTTCTAAGTAGATATTTTAAAAATATAAACTTTTATTCTGCAGGACGTTTCTCTTTCAAGATTCCAACACTTTGGGAGGCTGAGGCAGGAGGATAACTTGAACCCAGAAGTTCAAGACCATCCTGGGTAACAAAGCAAGACCCCATCTCTACAAAGTTTTTTTTGTTTTTGTTTTTTGTTTTTTGTTTTTTTTTAATTAGCTGGGCATGGTGGTGGGTGGCTGTAGTCCCAGCTGCTTGGGAGGCTGAAGCAGGAGAATGGTGTGAGCCCAGGAGTTTGAGGCTGCAGTGGGCTATGATCATACCACTGCACTGCAGCCTGGGTAACAGAGTAAGACCATGTCTGTCAAAAAAGAAAAAGCAAGCAAGCTATCTATAAATTGAGTCCCAGATAAAGGGAGAAGATTAGCATCACTTTTTCACAATTTGGGAAAACACCACTAATGTTGGATTTCGAGCCCCATCAAGTGCACACCCACATAGAGTCCGACACCGGGCCACCTCTCAGGGACGTGATCAGTGTAGATCGGGTTGTGTGTACAAAGCCCTCCATCAGGGCTGCCCATGCAGGCAGATCATGAACAAAGAGACCCCTGCCGGGATCAGGATGACAAATACTGCCAGCCCAGGCTCCTCAATGCATTCCCACATCACAGTAGAACAGACAGGTCTGTTCTGAGAGGTCTGAGACCAGCCACACTGTGCCTACCCATTCTCTGAGAGATGGGGAGAGTAATTACAAAGAGAAAGGTCATTTTCAGTCACACCCACTCTAGCCCACTGGAAGGGAGTTTGAGTACCATCCCTATGTGCTAGCATTTAGACACACAGGATATATCATTTTTCCCTGTCTTTCTGGGCAATTTTCTGAATTTACTTCCAATCAACCCTTCTTTGAGTTACTTCTGTGGGTCACAGTTTGGGTTTGCATTGGTTCTTTCTTGATTCTGGTAGCTCCTTCCTTCTAAAAGTTGTTTGTTTGTTTGTTTAACAAGACGTCCTTTGCAAAACCTTTCAATATGGGAACGAGAGTTGTTTCTCCTCCCCTATTTCCTGGGTCCTCTCTGCTTCCTGGGGGCTGTTATTTCTTCATTTCATCCTGCCCTCTTTGATCAGGAGCTCTCCTGGAGTATCTGGGCAATCATGGTCATGCATCATACTTAAAAACGAGACAACAGAAACCCCAGAGAGGCCGGTGTCCTGGGCAGAGGGGTCTGACTCAGAGACTGGGCCATTAGGATGGTTCCCCTTCTAAGAAGCTGCCTTCCAAACTAGCATCAGGGGGTCTCCCGAGACAATTCTGTGCATTTCTTCAGAGATGAGGCAGAGGGATAAATATCTGGTTTCCAGTCCTTGGTTGTATCCATGGCAGGGGTAGAAGGAGGACAGAATCCATGAAGTGATCTTACTACAGGCATCCCACGGAACTGAGTGATTTTCAGCCCCACATGGGACTCCCACCCACCTGGCATTCAGAGTCTCCAAGGTGAGACTCCCCAGCCGCAGCCCCCACAATAATTTAGTAGTCACGGAGCCTCATCAGCTTCCAGGCTGCCGGAAACATTATGAAATCCCTTTTCCATGCTGGTGGCCTTTCAGTTCTTTGTGTTGTTGATCTATGTATTTTTTTTATTTTTTCACTATCCTTTTAATGGGATCTCTGCAGGAAAAAGAGATAAATAAAAGTGCTTAATATCCACTGAAACTCCTCCTAGCTCACAGGAGAACTGATCCTTCTCAACAGGATGTCAGGTAGCAGCCTTTGACTTCTCAGAAGATTTTTTTAACACTGATTTTGCTAAAGAAAAAAAGAAGGCAACAGTAGACTTTGAATGATAAATGGAAGCACTTGCTCTTACTATTAAGGAAAAAAGACGACAGAGCTCTTTCCCTTGGAGATTTGTAAAGGAGAACCTACATTAATTTTTCATATAGGGTTCAAATTAGATTGTTCCTACAAACAAAAGGATAAATCATAAAGTGATTCAACAGGATTGAAAAGCTCCTAGTGCTACCTACTACTGGGGATCAAACATACAGATAAGAGTATTGCTGTCTTTAATAATGAATGTAACCCAGATGAAGATATAAGTTATGAAGAATGTCAGAAAAATTACACACTTACACATACACATACTCCTTAGTACCTGTCATATAGAAACTGTTGGGAGGACAAGTTTCATTTCAACCTTTCAAGACTCTTTCAGTTGTAAAAATACACTTGTATGATTAAGAAACGAAATAGTATCATTTTGTTGTAAAGAATAGGATTTAGGCGGGCTGCAGTGGCTCATGCCTGTAATCCCAGCACTGTGGGAGGCTAAGGTGGGTAGATCCTCTGAAGCCAGGAGTTCAAGACCAGCCTGGCCAACATGGTGAAACCCCGTCTCTACTAAAAATACAAAAATTAGCAGGGTATGGTGGCAGACACCTGTAGTCCCAGCTATTCAGGAGGCTGAGGCAGGAGAATTGCCTGAACCTGGGAGATTGCAGTGAGCTAAGATCACGCCACTGCACTCCAGCCTGGGCAATACAGCAAGACTTCCTCTCAAAAAAAAAAAAAAAAATAGGATTTGACTTACATGAGAATTGTTGGAAGCAAATGACACAGCCCTCTGACAGTGATGACATTAGAATGAAAGGAGAAAAACAAGTAGTATGAAACTTGGAATAATAATCCACATCATTTGAATATTTAATATTTATGCCACAATCATTAAAACTGTAGACAGGCTTTTTGCAGACCCTTAAAAAGGCCTTTGTTACCTAACATTCTTTCTATTCATTGCTTAGGATTTTCTTCATTGCTGGAAATGAGCCTAGGAGAGTTGCCATTGGCTGATATTAGCTTACTACAGAATCATACATGATTTTTAATGACAACAACTTCATTAGGCAACCATGAGAATTAAATGACAAAATAAATTTAAACTTCCTAACACTTTTTACTCAGGTAGTATCAATCCTGGTAAAAAGTAAGTATTCTTTGATAATGCAATGTCACCCAAAGAATATTTAGGATTCATTCAAATGTTTATTTAATACTGTTTGTTTGGAGAAAAGCATATGTAAAATATTTTAAACTGTTGTTTCCATTATAGGCTAACAATTTCCTACAATCCAAAATTAACTTCTAGAGGCCACATGCAAAGGCTCACGCCTGTAATCCCAGTACTGGGATATCAAGGCTTGAGCACAGGAGTCTGAGACCAGCCTCGGCAACACAGTGAGACTCTGTCTCTTATTTAAAAATAAAAATAAAAATAGGCCGGGTGTGGTGGCTCACGCCTGTAATCCCAGCCAGAGCAGATTGTGTCATTGCACAGCAGCCTGAGCAACAAGAGTGAAACTCTGTGTCCCAAAAAAAATAAATAAATAAAATAAAAGTAAAGTAAAACAACATTAACTTTTAGTGAACCTGTACAACAAGTTATGGATATAAAGTTATGATCACAGGCATAAAATCATATAGCAATATTTCACTAATTTGAAAAATTATAATTAGAGTAAAAATTCCTTCTGGAGCATAGTAATCCTTAATAGCCTTCTAATGTCTTATTTTCCCTCCCTAACTTGGATACTAATGGTAATTTTGTCATCACAACCACATCTTAAACACCTGCAAACTCGTACCAAAATGAAGTATCTCTTACAGAAAATAATGTCCAGGGTAAACTGTCACAGGAATCCAATCCATTTTTACCTTAAATTCCCTTTCCTTGCATTCTTATAAAATTGATCACTTGTTACACAGCAGTAAAATGCAACCTCTCCAGTTAAACTTGGCAAATAACACTCATAACACAGCAGGGTATGCTGTGCGTGGAGATCGTCACCACCGTCGCTGGTGGATGTTTTTTATGAAGACAGATCAATAGTGAGGAGATGGTGTGCGGTGCTCACATCAGCATGAATGTTTCCGCACAGTTATTTACCTACTTAGTTTTTAATTTGCATGACACATCATTCAGCAGTTCCTGTGGTCTAGATTCCTTCCACATCCAAACCGAATTTTTCTTTTTCATTTTATGCACAAGAGCACAGAGAAAGGAAAACAGCATCCGTGAGATCATCGTAAAGCTCAGAATGCAAACCAGACTCCTACAGAGCTATGCTCCAGTCTGGCTCAGGGAGAGGTTAGATCTGACGTTAGCTGGTTAATTTTTGTAACACTGCTACTCTAAAATTAATTCCAAGGGTTACTTTTGGTAACACCGCCACTTTAAAATTAATTCCTAGGTGCAGAGCAGCAAAGGACTTCCTAGTTCCCGGCAAACCGCTCTCCGAAGTCATTCTTACAATCTCATCACCCACAGTGTTCTCTGTCCTTGAGAGTATTTTATATCATCAGACTTCTTAAATTTTCACCAGTCTGTAGCATATGCAACTTTTTCCTTTGCTTTTTTTGTTTTATTCATCATCAGTGCTGTTTGGTATCATTAAACTATGACAATTCAGGTTTCCGTTCAGGGAACTGCCTATTCACATTCCCTGTATACGTTTCCCTATAGACTCGTTGTTTTTAACTTGTTAGTGGTTTATTTATCAAGAGAAACTATTTCTTGCCCACATATCCATGCTTCATAGTTCAGAAACACAGGTCTGTGACAAACTTCCAGGTAATTCAACCCAAAGAAATACCTTATATTCCAAAATCACATTGCATTCTGAAAGATACCAGCCTCCTTCATCTCCTCAAAATCTTCCATAGAATTATAATTCTTGTAAAAGTCTGTATCTGCCTTCTTTCTTGGTTCAACCATGGCAAACTGAGACAAAGCTACAATTCCCAGAAACACGACGAATGCTCCAACAACATGAAATCACAGACGCTTGGCCAGAAGGCCAGCATTGGAGGATTCGTCAAAGCAGTGAAAGTCTTAGTAGTTACTGTCCTTGATAGGTAAGCCAGCCTCAACATCCTCAATGTACTCCCCAGCTGGTGGAGAATGGGTATGAGAGATGTGTGTGTGTGTGTGTGTGTGTGTGTGTGTGTGTGTGTCACAGAGAGAGAGAGAGAGAGAGTGTGTGTGTCTATAGACTTATCTCTTTATATGAGGTTTACAGCCCTTGATATATATCAGTTGTTAATTCTTTGTTAGATATAGCGTAGCTCTAACTTGGTTGATAGCAGCCAGAGTGAATCTTTTACAAAGAGAAATGAGACATCACCCAGCCACTGAATCTTAGACTAAATCTTTAACTCCACATCCACTGGATCTTAGAATAAATCTCCAACTCCACATGCTGGCTCCAGGTCTTCTAGGAGCTGGTGCCTTCCTCTCCAGGTGTGTGCACTGCTCTCCAGCTCACTGTCTCTGAGACCTGCTCGTTGAATGGGCCCCATGATGGGCTCTGCACACACCCTCTCCCTTCTGCATGGAAGCATCCTCCTCCAGTTCTCCCCATCAGCACCTCGCCAGCTCAGTCGTCCCTCGCCACTGCTCTTCCCTGACCCATGAGACACTAACGTTCTCTCCCCTAGTCCCAAACGCATTCCCTTCATAGACTTAACATAACTTGTTATAGGTTTGTGTTCCTTTGTCTACAGTATTCATCTGGCTGTCCACTCCAGGAGGCTGGGACCACCCATGCCCACTGTGTCCAAAACCATGCACCCAAAACCTCCTACAACTGGCCAATAACCAGTAGGTTACACCTCCAACAACTAGTAGGTCACAGACAAACTTGTGTCACAGGAAGGAAAGACTGGCAGATTTAATTGGCTTTAGAAATTGTATCTGTTTCACCAATCTTTTGATGACATACAACTTGCTGATTTCAGATTAAGAGCCACTGTTACCATAAAGATTCACTGCACAGACCAGGCGTCCCCAAACTTTTTACACAGGGGGTCAGTTCACTGTCCGTCAGACCATTGGAGGTCTGAGCACATAATGTGCTCCTCTCACTGACCACCAATGAAAGAGGTGCCCCTTCCTGAAGTGCGGGGGGGGGGCGGATAAATGGCCTCAGGGGGCCGCATGCGGCCCGCGGGCTGTAGTTTGGGGATGCCTGGCATAGACGTTTCATTAAAATACGATTTAACTCAATAGCATACCATGAGCAATCACAAACATACTGCCATTTCTTTTTTTTTTTTTTTTTTTTTTTTGTATTTGCATGGTTTGTAACTGCTAACATAAGTGAATTATCACTTACAATGTTTGTTTCAGTACGTGTAACCTAGAAAGCCAGGGATTAGTCCATTTAAGTGTTTTGGCACTTAGGATGTTATGTGGTAAAGACACACATTTAATATTTTTCTGGAGTTCTCTGATGCATGACTAGCCCATTAGGTAACACTAATACTGTTCATTTCAGACAAAGAAAATACCCAGAGATTAAAGGTACTACACAACAGGACTTTAATCCCAAGTGACCTAATGCTTTCTCTGACTTTCCCAAGAATAACTCAGCACAAACAACCAGGATTTGCAAAAGAAAAGCCATAGAGATGGAAACTATTTACAACTTTCTCAATGCACACAACTCACACTACCCTGCAAGGTATCTTTAAGAGTCTACTAAATAAATAACCTCTAAAACTATCGGATGAAATTTCACACCTTATCACTGTTCGCTGGCTAAAGATTTTTATCCAATAAAATATGGAATCTCTCATTCTTGCACGTTTTCCGTAATCCTTCCCTAGCTGCCAATAGCTCACTTTCATAGATGTTACCGCTCCTGCTTAAAACATTTCCTGCTTTTAAAGAATCCCCTTCCAAAGAGTCAGCCACTTTTCTTCCATTCTCCACTTAAAAAAAAACAAGAAAAAGAAAAAAAAATCTTAGTTCTTTTATCAGCTCCCTCTGCAGAGAAACTGTCAAGACTGTATTGACATATCGCACAGGTCCAGGGCTCTAAGTTCAATGGAATAAGACACTTGCTTGTTAAAGATTTTACCTTCCCAGGTCTCACTCTATTTTTCATACTTGACTTAATTCTTCCTGTAAAGTTACTTTCTTTCCTGAAGCAAGAGAGCTTCCATTCAAACTTTTTCCTAGTATTCCCTTTAGGTCTATGAGAAAGATACAAGCATGCAGAAAGTTTACATTAACATGCTCTTCTGTATCTGACACAATCAGCTGGCCTCCTGTTCAACAGTATTTAGGTTGCTGTCCATGACGGTTAATTTCATGTCAACTTGCCTGGGCCACAACGCCCAGCTATGTGATCAAATCCTACTCCAGATTTTTCTGGCAGGTTGCTTTTGGGTGAGATTAACATTTTAATTGCTGGGCTTTGAGTAAAGCAGACTGCCCTCCCTGATGTGGGTGGGCCTCATCCAATCAGCTGAAGGCCAGGCTAGAACAAAAGACTGACCTCCCCTGAGCAAGAAGGGATCCTCTAGCAGGCAGCCTCCAGGTTCCATCACAGCAGCAGCTCTTCCTGGATCTAAAGCACATGGTCTTGGACTCAAGCTGCAACCCTTCCTGAGTCTCCTCCCTGCCGGACTGCCTAGTCAGAACTCAGACTCACCGCACCTCCAAAGTCATGAGAGTATCGACAGACACATTCTACTGGTTCATTTCTGTGGTGAATCCTAACACACTGTCTTACCATTACTATTCTAAAGATTCAGCAGGCAAAAAGAACAAAAACACTCCTAGAAAAGGAGAAACAGCAATGAGTCAGTCATCAGACAGCTCTTGCAGGTAGTATCTTTGAAGGTGCACAGAAGGAAGACTGAGACGACCTTGCAATCACTTAGAAAGTTGCAAAACATGGGAAATGTCAGGCTCCAGATGGCACTGCCTGGGTTGGAGTCCCAGCTACACCCACATTGGCTGTGTGACATCAGAAAGGCCGCCTAACTTCTCCAGGTGGGCTTCTTAACTTGTAAAACAAGCCTACTAGCTGGACCAGCTGGTAGGGCCACCTGAACACGAAGTGAAATAACCATGCACAAGAAGTTCTCGGCTCTGAGCTGGGCAGGGGCTCAGAGCTAAATAAAGGAAGAGGGGGACAGAGAAAAGGAGGGGGAGGTGGAGTGGAAGGAGGAAGAGAAGTAGGAAGAGGACGAGAGGCCACGAGGGGTGGAGGTAAAACGAACCCCAACCATTCTGATGAGCTACTGCAGAGAAACAAGTCAATTTTAAAAACTAGCTGGAAAGATTTTCATTAATGCTACACTTTAAAATTTTGAAACGAAAGCCAGACAATTACCAAAGCCATATAATTGCTTCAAATATGAAGAGAAAACTGAATTCAGTGTTAAATTATGAATTCATTATATAGTTTTTTGCTTCACGACGACATACACACTCAGCACACACAAGAGTATGACTCGAGTGAAAACATGGCCTCTCAACACCTGTACATGTGAGGATAGTGTCTGCAAGCCGTGCCTGCCTCCCACACCCTGTTATCAGCACCCCCAGCACCTCCACAGTGGGAGCGCCATGGGTTGATTCATATTCTCAACCCAGGGGGCTCTCACTTTTGCACAAAGGCAGAATCTGCCCTCAGGAAAGTTCATGGATAAGGCCGGGAGGTGATCGTACTGCTGTTGGCTGCTTGTCCAGCACCCAGAGGCCCTCACACACAACCAACTGCAGCTTGCCCTTCGCCAATGAGCGCGAGACTTTTGCATCAGACAATAACTGGAATTCCAGGCAACTGGAGAGACCCTGTCTCTTGCAATCCCCCTAATAACTAGCCTCTGCGGGGTAAAACCAGGGAGCAGAAAACTGGTCAACACACTCCGTTCTTCCCACCTCTCCTCAGGGTCTCACTCCCCACGTGCTGTCCTGAGCAATCCCCAGAGAGACTGAGACCTCCACCCTGTGCATGTGATCTAGTCCAACGGATGCTCAGACTCTCCATCCTAGGTCACCACAGGTGAACTGTGGGAATGTCACTTACCCAAAAGCCCAATGGCCAGGCCAGTTCCCCAGCTCCAGACAGGCCCACTCCTGAAGTCTCAGTCTGATCAGTTATTGCCTCCTCTAAAGCACAGATTCTTAACGCATCAACAGGTCTGAGATGGGCTCCCCGGGGTTCACAAGCCCATACAATGAAATACAAGGCTGTGAAGTGTGTGTGTGTATGCATATGTATGTGTATGCATGTATGTATTTGTGTATGTGTATATGTGTGTGTGCATAAGTGTGTATGTGTGTGTGAGAGTGACTAAGACCTCTTCCAAGAACTTCATTGGAATCATCAGATTCTCAAAGAACTCCATGACCCCAAAAAGATTACAAACAACTGCTGCATCGAAAATATTATTACATTAAAATGTAGCTGTGGGCTGGTCATGGGGGCTCACACCTGTAATCCCAGCACTTTGGGAGCCAAGGCAGGTAGATCGCCTGAGGTCAGGAATTCAAGACCAGCCTGGCCAATGTGATAAAACCCCGTCTCTACTACAAAATACAAAAATTAGCCCAAATCAACAGAATATACATTCTTCACAGTGCCACATGGCACTTATTCGAAAACCATAAAAACCCTAGAATAAAATCTAGGCAACAACTTTCAAGACATAGGCATGGGCAAAGACTTCATGACGAAAAAGCCAAAAGCAATTGCAATGAAAGCCAAAATTGATCAACGGGTTCTAATCAAACTAAAGAGCTTCTGCAGAGCAAAGGAAACTAGCATCAGAGTAAAGAGGCAACCTACAGAATGGGAGAAAACGTTTGCGATCTTCTCATCTGACAAAGGTCTAATATCCAGAATTTACAAGGAACTTAAACATATTTACAAGAAAAAAACAAACAAACCCATCAAAAAGTGGGCAAAGGATATGAACCGACACTTTTCGAAAGAAGACATTTACATGGCCAACAAACATATGAAAGAAAGCTCAACATCACTGATCGTCAGAGAATGCCAATCACAACCACAAGGAGATATTACCTCATGCCAGTCAGAATGGTGATTATTAAAAGTCAGGAAACAACAGATGCTGGAGAGAATGTGGAGAAATGAGAACACTTTCATACCATTAGTGGGACTGTAAATTAACTCAAACATTGTGGAAGACAGTATGGTGATTCCTCAAAGATCTAGAACCAGAAATACCATTTGACCTAGCAATCCCATTTATTTATATATTAAACATATGTGTGCATGTGTCTTTATAGTGGAATGATTGATATTCCTTTGTGTGTAGGTATGTATGTGTACGTGTGTATGTATGTGTATATGTGTGTGTGTGTGCATATATTGGGTATATAAATCATTCCACTATAAAGACACATGCACACATATGTTTACTGCAGCAGTATTTACAATAGCAAAGACATGAAATCAGCCCAAATGTCCATCAATAATAGGCTGAATAAGGAAAACGTGGCACATAAACACTGTGGAATACTATGCAGCCATAAAAAGGAATAAGATCACGTCCTTTGCAGGGCATGATTGAAGCTGGAAGCCATCATCCTCAACGAACTAACACAGAAACAGAAAATCAAACACCGCATGTTCTCACTCATACATGGGAGCTGAACAATGAGAACACATGGACACAGAGGGGTGAATGACATACACCAGGGCCTGTTGGGGCATCGGGAGTGAGGGGAGGGAACTTAGAGCACGGGTCGGCAGGTGCAGCAAACCAACACAGCACATGTAACCTATGTAACAAACCTGCACGTTTCACCATGTATCCAATTTTTTTAAGAAATAAAGAAAAAAAAAAAGACTAAAAGAGACTAAGCAGGCTACATTCACACTGAATTACACATATCCCAGGGTACAACAGCCATCTCCAACAGATGGATGTTGGACTCCCACTCTCATTTCATGGGGCCTGAGTCTTTCACTCCAGCTTCCAAGGTGTCTTTTGACAACATTCCTGGTCAACACTCAGGCTTCTCATTCAGCGTGCCTGCATTTTACACTGTCTCCTTAACACATTCTTTAAAAGACCCTCCTCAATGCCTGCCCACCAACCCAGCCTGGGAATTCCCTCCCATGTCACACATCACAGTATCTGCCCAGCTGTTCCCTCTGCTTCTGACAGCCCACAGCACTCTGTGAGAATGGAAAAGCACTACTCTTGTTCAGACTTTCTCCTTTGGGCCCGGCATAGTCTCTGGCACTGAGCAGAAATCCAATAAACACTTGGCAAAGGCACAAATGTATTTTTAAGAATGTTTTATATTTAGTGGGACAGAACACTGGATTAAAGGTTAAACGACTTTCTGGACTATTTCTGTTATTAGCTGCAAACTCCAAGAGAGCTGCTTAGACTCTCTGGAATCTACCATTATACGGTTAGAAAGGTGATAAATTGCTTCCACTGGAAACACACAGGCTAACTGTTTTCCTTTGTGTGGCACAAAAGTCCAGATATTGGAGAGAAAATAAAGATCATTAAGACACAGTCCTTATGTTCAAGAAGTTCCACAAGGAAGACAGGAAGGTAAGCAGGTAACTCGGAGAGGGAGGGACTGAAGTCCAGATACTGTGGAAGCCCTGGGGCCGGGGGCAGGATGCTTCCTGACAGAGGCAGTGTGAGAACTGTGCCTTCAAGGAACAGAAGTTCCTTAGCCAAAAGACTTGGAGAAGGGAATAGTATAAAGAACGTGGTGTGCAAATCAGCGAGAGGCAGTTATTAGTGCCTTTATGTCATGAGCAAATCAGCCTGAGACACTAGTAACTAGCAAGACACTATGGACGCGTTACCCGTCCCCCAACAGGGATCGTTCTGAAAAGAGAGATGCCACAGAAAGGCTGCTGGGTCAAGTGGCTCTTCCAATCATCAAGTGAGGAATGAAGAAAACCTGAACTTGTGAAAGAGCTCAGGAAACCCGGGGATGGAGGCCTCCCAGAAGGGACTGGAACCAAGTCCAGGCACAGAGGCCCGCGAGCGTGAAAGGGCCCGGGCTGTATCTGTACACTTGGTTATCAGCAGTTAGAGACGTGCGCTGTACTGAGGCAGTGCGGGCACGACCCAGGACAAGTGAAGTTGTAGAACACCAGCCAGGAGAATCTCCGGTGCCTCCACAGGCCACACCAGAGACTGCAGTGAGAGGGGAGGAGCTGTAGCTTCCAAGGAGGGCCATTTGCTGTTCTAAGATGCAAAAACTGGTATTTCTTGACACTTGTCCCATGTGAGACAAATGTGAGTCCCATGCTGCTCTACAAATGCTAGGAGTCCCCATCCCGGCCTTTCCTGGGGCTGCCAAAAGTGAACGGAGGCTAACTGCATGACTCTAGACTATCAAATGGGGGGGAAAATATCACTGGTTTAGAATTTTTTAAAAAATCATTCTGGGGTGGGAGACCTCAGGAGTTAACCTAGTATCATTATGCAGACTAGAACCTCCACTGACCCAAAGGGACAGGGGAGTTAAGGACTCAGGGAAGCACAGAGACTAGCATAAGCCTCAATAGCGTCCCAGTCATAGGCCCACAATTCCAACCAGGTAACAGCAGAAAACAACACGAAATCCTCCGGCAGGGAATTCCATGACCTACCTTGATAACTCGCTTTCATTTCTCCACTTGTGGAAAATGCCCTCTTAATTCCAACCTCAATCTTCATGCCTGTGTCCACAGCTGCCTTCCTTTTTCCCAAAGTCCCTGTATGACCTACAACCAGACAGTTACTCGTCTGCTGATAAGACAAGGCACTCTCCCGCCTCTCTCATGTAGCTGAAATAGTTCAGCAACAAATTCAGTTTTTCTAGTCTGAATTCATCTTCAAAATATTACTGTTGTCCCAGTCACAGTATTTGCTTCCAGAGCAATGCTGTGGAAATTAACTAGTTAGCCACAAAGAGAATAAATGTCACTCCACATGCTGGAGAGCAAAGTGGGAGCTCACAGTTCCAAACATGGCTGTGGCATCAACCCCTGACCCTCGGCATAATTCAGGGGAAGTTCTAAACATGACAAGCCAGGGTTTCCATGACTATGCTGTAAGCAGAGATGCATGCCTGAGCAATTAACTGGCTTGATTCTTGTTTTTATGAGAAAGAAAGTCTAGTAAAAGTGATTGATTACAAGCAGCATTCCAAAGTGCAAGAATCGTGATTCAACATCATAAATCAGGTTGTTATTAAAGAAAAACTGTCAAGAAAGAACAAAAATTATGGCATGCCTTTCCGTCCTCAGTGTAGGTGGAGCTGAGCAATCCCTGTGCCTAAAATACAAGCTGCATTTGGCTTGTAAGCACCAGTAGTAATGAAAAGAGGTATATTTGAATATCTGAATCCCTCATTCTCTCTCTCTCCTTTTCTTTCTTATCAATAACAGAATGGGAAACAGAATAAGTAAAGTTCCTAAGGTTTTGTCTTCTATGATTCTTCAAACAGACAAATCAAAAACACTATCATAGAACATTTAAAACATTTCAATAAAAACTTTGCAAAGGAGTTAGTATATGTAAATACAAAGGCTACACCTGCAGCTGTCAATAATTCATTTTGAGTGCTGACTATAAGTTCTATCTACTTTATTTCATAAACAGAATGCATTTAGATTATTGCATGTGGCAGTTCTTGAAAAATGTCAGTTGTAAACAGACCCTGAACAAATTCCCTGAATTTTTCTTTTATCAATTACATGAGATCAAATTATGTTTGTGAAAATGAAGCTTTACTACTAACAATTATTTTTAAGCAATGAAATATAGCAGATATTAACTTACGGTTTTCTTACTGTTAACACTAAGACTGTATTAGATGAAATTTATAGTTGTTTAATAAAATAAAAATGATTATGTCAGCCTTAGAAGCAGTAATTCATCAACTCATGTAAAGCAAACAAATCATGTCAGATGAATAGTGAGAAATAAATTTCCTACTCATTTTGCAACCATTATTCTTTCCACCACAGAAAGAAGGGGTAATCTGAGATTTGAGAGAGAAAGAAAGGGTGGTGTGATAAAATAAGGCCTTATTTAGACAATCTAACCAGAACCTTTATTTCACTTACTCAATAATCACAAGCTCTTGGTGCTTTTTGTCAGTATATCCAGCATTTCGATAACCCCAATAAAATAAACTACTGAGATTTAACCAGCCCGAAACGCCCCTTTTGATAACCACTCCTCATCAAAATTCTTATTTCTTTAAAATGATTTCTGCATGAAGAAAAAGGCAGAAGCAACATTTCACTGCTGTGTTAGAATGATTTTGTAAGCAGGGATGTAAACGCAGACACACATATTTATGCTGGATAGAAACTTATCTTGCTTGACCACATAAGAAGTTAGGCACATAGGAGTGGAGAAAATCAGAGATTATTTCATTGTCTTTTCCTCTCATTTCCCTTCCTGCACGTTACTGAGGATCCTGCGAGGCC
This sequence comes from Saimiri boliviensis, assembly GCF_048565385.1. Classification (NCBI taxonomy): domain Eukaryota; kingdom Metazoa; phylum Chordata; class Mammalia; order Primates; family Cebidae; genus Saimiri; species Saimiri boliviensis. The sequence continues at coordinate 113,769,298 of NC_133456.1, read as the reverse complement.
TGAGAGCAGGTGCCAGCTGAAAGGCAGGAGCCCGTGATTGGGGAAGTGCTCTGTGCATGGGCGAGGTGGGCCACAGAGACAGCTCTTCAGTACAATGAGCAGTGAAACAGAATGAACCCAAGCAAATCACTCACTGACATGGTTTGGCTGTGTCGCCACCCAAATGTCATCTTGAATCACAGCTCCCACAATTCCCATGTGCCTTTGGAGGGAGCCGGTGGGAGGTAAGTAAATCATGCGGTGGGTCTTTCCCATGCTGTTCTTGTGATAGTGAATAAGTCTCACAAGATCTGATGGTTTTATAAAGGGGAGTTCCCCTGTACATGCGCTCTTGCCTGCCACCATGTAAGACGTGCCTTTGTTCCCCTTCACCTTCCACCACGATTGTGAAGCCTCCCCAGCCATGTGGAACTGTGAGTCCATTACACCTCTTTTTCTTTTTTTGATAAATTACCCAATCTTGGGTATTTCTTCATATCAGAGAAAAAATGGACTAACACACTCACTAAAGGGCTTGGTTTTCTCATTATGGTTATAAGGATTCCCTAACTTAACAAACGAATTATGTTCCAAGGGACCTTTAACAAATGAGTGTCAGAACTCCCGAACTCATTTGGGTAACAATCGCTCAGTGAGGAATGGCTGGCCAGGCCCTTAGGCTCCACAGATATGAAATATACAGAATACGATTTGAACTATGCCTAATGATCCTATTGATGCTGTCCATCAGAGAGAAAACTTCTGACTCCAGAGAGTCATGTCAAAAACAAACCCAGGAAAGGAGAAGGAAATCTCTTGTCTGGACAGAGATGAGGGACAAACACCACAGGTACCAAAATACTACTAAATTTACATTTGGGAATAAGGCAGGTCCCACCCTGTGCCTGAAGGAGACAGGTTCCATGTCTGTTACCTCCAGAGTATGTGAGAAGAAACAGGTCAGTTGCACCCGTGGGAGGAGAGGCTCCAGAAACAGCAGGGCAGGAGGACCAGCGGACTTACCCTCTTCGCTTTTCTCTTCAGGAGTGACAACAGGAGCATCAGCTCCTAGCTCAGAGGCCCTCTCCTTCTACAAAAAGAGTGCCTGTGTTCATTAGTGAAGTATTAAACCGGAAGTTCCTTTAGCAAAACTGTGATAAAATGCATTGCAAAAAATTCTACCCATGCAACTTACTCAGGTAACTACTGAATCTCAAAAACATACCTTCGAGAATCAACCTACAGTTAGAGAGGCACCATCATCTGTAGTTCTCTCCTTTCCACATGCAAAGTACTTGGCCTGATGATTAAATGACAGCCTATCAGCACTGAAGCCAGTGTGCTATGTTCTATAAATGATATTTAAGCTCCTTTATATCAGCATTCTCCATCCTCAAACAAGAACTCAGCAGTGTCTCCCTCCCTGAGTTCCTGTATCTCATTATTAGTTAAGTACCTGTGGGTCCTCCTCTATATTGTCCACTCCTGTGAGAACAGGGATGATATTTTATTGGGCCTCCCTCCAGCCCCCTAGCAAGCTGTCTCTGGCTGGCAGAGTATTCAGTAAGCATTGAACAAGGAAATATTCCCAAGGTGCACCACTATGGTAGGCAAGATGAAAGGAAACGGGAAAACTGGTCCCAGTCTAGCCAGGAAGAAAGATCACCCAGACAGAAAATGGGAAAACCAGATACCTCACTGGCAGTCTGAGGCAGCCTCATCAATACTGCACCACTGACTTAGCAAAGGTCTGCCCTTTGGAAGACTCAAATTATCTGTAAGAATGCAGGAGAGACAATGCGATAATAGTAGGAATGGCACTGGATTGAACTGGTTATGTTCCAAGTTCCACACATTTTGTGACTCCACTGAAATCGCTTAAGCTTTCCAAATCCCTGCTTCCTCATTCAGAGTGCAGCAGGAGTGACGTGGCGAAGTGAAACAAAACCATCTCTACAGGTTGCCCCAAATACTGGAACACGAGTCTAAGCAGAATTTGAAAGAAATTAGCCTTCAGTGTTACATATATTTGATACAACTCTAAGTCTTTCTGATCAACTTAAAATTGATTCATTTTCCAACTGACTTAGAAAGACGGCCTATCATTAAACCATACCTGTACCTTAATGTTACGAAGATTCAATTTATGTTCATAGGGGTCAAAAAGAAAGCATTAACAACGCCCCAGTCAATGACAAGTGTGTGTAGTGAGTATTCAGTTAGAGGCACACACAGGGTGCTCTCCGGCAGGCTTCAGTGAACTGTGCGTGGCTTTAAGGCCAAATCCCCCCAACTGACTTGCCTCTGTTTGCAAGGCTTAGAAGCCAAGTGTGTTTTTCATGTTTTTAAATGGTTGAGAAAGTCAGTATTTCATGACATACGAACATTGTATGAAATTCAAATTTTTGTGTCCGTAAATAAAGTTGATTGGATCACAGCCATGCTCATTCATTTATGTATTGCTCGCGGCTGCTCTCATGCCACAACAGTGAACTGAGTGGTGGCAACAGGAACCAGATGGCCCACAAAGCCTAAAATATTTACTATCTGGCCTTTTACAGAAGTTCGCTAACCCCCCACTACAGAGTTTCCAGAAGAGTGGGATATGATGGATTAAAATAATACCTGTAATTCACCAAATCAAGGATGCTTTAAAAGAATTAAGAATCATTTACAAAAATAATATATGCCACAAATAGCAAATAACATGGGAAAAAAGTGATACAGAAGATGAAGCCAAGAAAAGGGGAAAAAAAGGAAGAAAAGAGAAAATGATATGACAAATGACGAGGAAAACAGAAAACATTGTCCCTGCTCCAGGATGTTCTGTGCAATGCTAGCAACTTCTAGATGATCAATTAGTGTGTTACTACACCAGCTGAAGTTAGAAATACAAGTCATTTATATCAGGTACGGGGAGAGAGGCAATAGCTAAAATCACCAAGCCACCATCCTCATGCCAAAGCATCCCTGATAACCATGGGTAGCAAATATTTCATTCCTTTAAGTCTATTTACACAAAAATATTCACACAAACAGCACTTAGAAAAATATAAATTTTAAAAGATACCATTTACCTAAGCTTTAAAACACATACAATATATAAGGATAAATCTTATAAAAGGTAGAAAATGCTTGCATAGAAAACTACGGCCGGGTGCGGTGGCTCAAGCCTGTAATCCCAGCACTTTGGGAGGCTGAGGCGGGTGGATCACAAGGTCAAGAGACCGAGACCATCCTGGTCAACATGGAGAAACCCCGTCTCTACTAAAAAATACAAAAAATTAGCTGGGCATGGTGGTGCGTGCCTGTAATCCCAGCTACTCAGGAGGCTGAGGCAGGAGAATTGCCTGAACCCAGGAGGCGGAGGTTGTGGTGAGCCGAGATAGTGCCATTGCACTCCAGCCTGGGTAACAAGAGTGAAAATCTGTCTCAAAAAAAAAAAAAAAAAAGAAAGAAAACTACAATGCTTTATAGAAATACATAAAAGAAATTGAAACAAAAGAAATATATACCATATTCATGGATTAGAGAACTCAGTATTACAAAGACGTATATTTTCCTTAAAATGATCTAGTTGACATCATTCCAATCCAATTCCCAACATATTCACTTTGTAGAACTAGATAACCTGATTCTAAAAATTACGTGGAAGTAAAGTGTCCCAAGAAGAGCCAAAATACCCTTCAAGAACACCAACAAACTAGGGACACTACCATACAGATGGCAAACGCAATCATACGAAAACAACTTTAAAGATACGGTATTGATAAAGAGAACAGGCAAAGTAATGAAATGAAATGAAATAGAGAAGTCAAACAAATAGACAAACCTGATTAATGGTTCGAGCTGGCACCATATATCAGTGGGGAGAGAACAGCCTTTCTGATAAAAGGTCTGGGACAACTGGTTTATCCATATGGAGAAAAATGAAGTAAGTCTCCTGCCACCTGCTCTACATGAAAGTTAATTCCAGTTGAACTAAGGACTTACATGTGAAAGGCAAAACTACAAAGCTGTTGGAGAACAAGAATGGAGAATACGTTTTTGCTATCCATGCGGAAGAGAAAAAGATTTCTTATTAGAGACACGGAAAGCACAAAAGATCAATAAAATCAGCTTTGTAAAATTAAGCATGTCCCTTTACTAAAAAGTCATTAAAAAGAAAACAAAACTACAAGCTGCAAACTATTAAAAGCAAGCATTTCTGCCATAATATATCTGTTCCTGAAAAGTGTCCCATTTTGCAAATTTGAGAACTAAAAATAAGAGAGCTTATGAAAACTAAGGTTTAGGGAAGGATTCTCAAAGCCACGTAACTTACAAAAATAGTAATAATCCTAACCATAACATTAGCATGTAAGCCAGGCACAGTGGCTCGTGCCTATGATACCTGAGACTCAGGAGGCTGACGCAGAAGGACTGCTTCAGTCCAGGAGTTTGAGACCAGCCTGGGAAACAGAGCAAGACTCCCTCTCCATAAAAACATTTTTTTTTTAATTAGCCAGGTCTAGTGCTACATGCCTACAGTCCCAGCTACTCAAGAGGCTGAGGTCAGTGGATCATTTTGAGCCCAGGAAGTAGAGGCTGCAATGAGCTATGATCGCACCACTGTACTCTCCAGGACAATGGAGAGAGACCCCATCTCAAAAAACAAACAGCAAAAACTTAGCACCTATTTAAAAGACATGTGACATATCTAACAAATACTAAAGTAATTTAGACCTTTTCCTTAAAAAAAATAAAATGGAAAGGTGGAGGTCACTTCTTGGAGAGAAATATAAGGAAGGGTTGAGAACACTACATTAATGGGGACAAGGACAAATGTCCAAGAATGGAGAGGATGGGGACATAAAACTTCCCAGAAAAAGCATATGGCCGAAGGTTGCCAACAGGAAGACTGTGAGGTGAATGGCAGTGTGACAGTCCTGGTGCCCCTGCAGCTCACTCATTTCAGCTGTGCTAAGGTAGCTGGTGATCAGCGGCTGTTGTTTGATGCAAAACATTAACACGCTGGGGAAGCTACAGGGAAACTGGGCCCACTTTTACATTACACAGACATGAATGCTCTACTTACCAGCTACATGTGAACTCCCTCATACTACAGAAGTTTGCACTGCAAACGATCAACCGATTTTACAACACACAACTAATGTAGTATCAATAAAGAACTACAAATCAATAGAAAAAAGAAAAATGAGCAAAGACACTTAAGCACTTCCCAGAAACAAATATCCAAATGGCCAGAAAACATGTGAAAGCATCCTCAAATTTAAAGGCCATGATGGTTAATTTTATGTGTCAACTTGACTGGACCATGGGGTGCCCAGATATTTGGCCCAACATTATTCTGGGTACATCTGTGAGGGTGTTTCTGCTAACATTTGAATTCGTAGACTGAGTAAAGCGGATAGCTCTCCATTGTGTGGATGGACCTCATCTAATCAGTTGAAGAACAGCATAGAGCAAAGGGCTCACCTTCTCCCTACAAGAAACGGGGACCTCCTTCTGCCTGACTGCCTGAGCAAGACATCAATCTTTGTCACTGTTATGAAGGGGCTGCATAAACATTTGTTGACTGACCAATATCTGTTCACATAATCCATGTCAGAGATTTATAGTCTCATCAGCCAGGTACACACTGCCCAGGTCTGCTGCATCTGGGTGAAAGCCACAAGGCTGGTTCTCGCCTGTGGAAAGTGAAGCTGTGCTTTCTCCAGGCTCTTTCTTTCCTATCTCCAGCAGAACGCAGAGGAGGACATGGCCTGATGAAGATGGCAGGGCCCCAGGACAGATAGCTGGTGCACGGAATGGGGGTGTACAGGAAGAGCTGTCTGTCCCTCACACTGGACTGTGACAGAACCAACAAAATTAAACATCACAGCATCAGGCCCTGAGATCTGTTGACCTGTTTGTTGCAGCGGCTATCGAGGTTCCTGGGACCTGCCCTTGTTACTACACTTTTACGACAAAACATATAGCCATGCCTTACTCTCGTGTTAAAATAGTAATTCATTAAGTGTCCTACATACAGCCACTTACATCCATAATAACCCTTCCAAAAAAGGAGGAGGAGGAGGCGGGTGTCTGTAACAATGAAAACCCAAAGACAATTCAGCCAGAAAACCCAGTAAAGACCAAAAGACCTATATATGCCCTTAGCAAGCCCGGATATGGCTCCAGTTTAGACCAAGGTTTCTTAACAGCATCAGCACTACTGACACTTTGGACCACATCACTCTGTGCTGTTGGGGATGGTCCTGTACACTGCAGATATTTAGCAGTACCCCTGGCCCCTACACACTAACGCCAATAATACTCCTTCCAGCTGTGACAACCAAACTTGTCTCCAGATATTGCCAAATATAACCTGGGGAGCAAAATCTTCCTCTGTTGAGAACCACCGGTTTAGACAGAGCACGTGGTGAACAGTTTCAAACATCTAGAGCAGGTGTCCCCAAACTATGGCCTGCGGGCCGCATGCAGCCCCCTGAGGCCATTTATCTGGTCCCCCGCTGCACTTCAGGAAGGGGCACCTCTTTTATTGGTGGTCAGTGAGAGGAGCACAGTATGTGGAGGCCCTCCAATGGTCTGAGGGACAATGAACTGGCCCCCTGTGTAAAAAGTTTGGGGACTCCTGATCTATAGTAACTTGATGCAACAGCTGTCTAGCCAAATGTAACAGGTTGATTCTGTACATAGAAAGACCTCTCCGACAAGGACACATCATGCTGTTCCACGCCAGAGAGGAAACGCCCAAACTGGAACAAGATGCAAAACCAGGTGCAAATGCCAGGCACTGAGAACTCCACATCCCAAGATGCTGGTTCCAACTGCTGGGATCTCATGCCATGGTTAGCATACCCCATGGCCAAGGCACTTGCCTTCCTGAGCTGAAAGGTGGACATTATTGCTGTCCTACCTCCCAAAGCAATGAAAGAAACAGACAGTGATAAAGGGTACATCTAAACATTTTAAGACAGTAACCCATTCTCTATCTGTCCTAATGAAAAAAAAAATAGTGACGAAATTGATGAAAGGAGTGGATAACTCAGGAATCACTGACATTTACTTTTGGCAAAGTCTGCCTGATTTTTTTCTTCCTAAATGGATCTTCTTTGGAATTTTCTTTTGCTGAGGCTCATATGAAGTTGCTATGCATTTTCTGACTACATATTAGCTCTGCAGAGGAAATAGATGGGTTTGACAAAAAGACTTCATGTATAAAAAATGTCAGCCAGGACCAGGGCCAGTGGCTGACGCTTGTAATTCCAGCACTCTAGGAGGCCGAGGCAGGTGGATCACCTGAGGTCAGAAGTTTGAGACCAGCCTGGTCAACTTGGTGAAACCTTGTCTCTACTAAAAATACAAAAAATTAGCTGGGTGTGGTGGCTCATGCCTGTAATCCCAGCTACTCAGGAGGCTGAGGGAGGAGAATCACTTGAACCCAGGAGGCAGAAGTTCCAGTGAGCCAAGATCTCACCATTGCACTCCAGTCTGGGTAACAAGAGCAAAACTCCATCTCAAAAAAAAAAAAAAAAAAAAAAATCAGCCAGGGTTACAAAGTTTCCCCAGGAAAAAAACAAAAACAAAAACAAAAACAGTTTCATTCTAAATCTTAAGACATCCCATTATACAATCCATGTAATTGTACACAGAACAAATCTCTTCTCCCTAGTCTATCAAGCACCTGAATTACTAAGAACATAATTGCCCTCTTTGAACTTAACAAGATTAATCTAGAGCTAAACATTTCCGATGTCTATCTCAGCAGTTCATCTTTCACTGAGACATTTCCATGGCTATCCTCTACTTTGCAAACTAACAGATTCTTCCGCTGACGGCGACTCGGTATTTTTCTATCTGTAAATTCACCTGCTAAGAATGTAAAGTGATTTTTAAGGGAGAACTTGGCTAATAAATCTATCACATCCTCCATCGTCATTCAAGAGTGACTAACCCACTTGGGTTTATCTTGATTGACTTACAACTCTGCCAGCAGTCCTTCAGCTACACAGAGCAGTAAATGATCTCCCTGCAAGCTGCTATGATTAATCACCACCCTTCAGTTAAAGTCAATATCCTACTCACATCATGTTGACAAAAAGAAAAATTTGGTAATAAGAAATGGCTTTCCTTTATCTAGGCTGAAGATGTATAAATTACAATCAGATTATGTAGATAAGACACATGAGCTAAATTTATCTGCTGTAACTACACTTGTCACAGCCCTTTTTAATGCCTCTAAAAAACGGGGGGTTACTGAAGTGCCGGAGTTAGTGGGCAGCTGAAGAAAGGCCTGTGCAACAACTCCTGAAAAGGTCATTTGTAACTCACTGAAATTCTTTCTTTTCACGCTAGAAGACACAGACTAAAAATCTTTTCATTTCCCTGGCCCAGAATGTTTTTTCTAAGCACTTAACAAAAATTGCATGATCTTAAGGCATAAGCCATAAGCTTGCAGGAGTAGTAACAGTATCAACCGGGCTCTGGAGGTCCCAGGGAGTCGTGGCCACCACCCAATGCAGCCAGACTACCAACTGGTGAACAGCACGAGCATGTGATGAGTCCAGCAGACCGTTACCTACATCCTCACCAGGCAGAAATAAAGCACCAGAAGCAGCGCAGGTGAGGGGGAACAGGAATGCTGAAGCCAGAAGTAAAATACAGAATAAAATAGAGGAAAAGAGAATTACGAGAATCCAGAAATTTTGCTTTAGATCCCACATACTGGACAACCAGCCAGAAACAGCCTCATGTTTAACCCACTCACAGGGGCTTTAACTGCACATGCTCACATAAATACCCATCAATAGTTAGCAAAGCAGTAGTCTGCGGCTGCTTGGAGACCTCTGTCCTCAGCTTAATGGTCTGTTTCGTTTATAGCTATTAGTGGTCTTCCTAAGGGGCGTCGGCAAATCACAATGGTGTTTACTGAACCCTTCAAAACAGAAAGTTATGCTGGAGTTATTTTTTCCCCTTTGGTTAATTACAAAGCCCTCAAACTGAGATTTTAATTACTTACCAGGTAAACAGATGATATAACCTAATTCCAGAAGGAGAGAGACCGCATTTGAGTAAAAACTAGGCAGATTTTCTGGGATTGGGGATGCTTCCAGGTTTGGCTCTGCCGAAGGACTGCAATGATAAGATGGGGGTGCTCCACCCACCTTGGGTGAACTAAACTAAATACAGCGCCGAGTTCTGCTCCCAAATCTGACCTGCAGCCAGCATACCCAGCAGCATTATCCTCACAGACCCATCACCTCCATGCAAGATGCTGGGCCCAGAACCTGTACATCTTACAAGTGATGAAGAAAACAAATTTCAAAACCCAGAGAGGATAATGTAATTGTTCCCAATTGTATTATACACGATATAATACAACTGTTATACATAATAATATATAACTATTACATATAATAATACATAACATTATTTATATAATAAATATAATACAATTGTTTTCAACTGTATTGTTCTACAATACAATTGCACTGTGTATGGTAAAAACTCAGAAGGGGCAAATATAATATTCAACGTTGACTAAATAAATTATGTCACACATCCATGCTGCACAGCAGCAAGTGAAATAAGGTGGTACAGTCGCAGCTCACTGCAACCTCAACCTCCCAGGCTCAAGCAATCCACCCACCTCGGCCTCCCAAGTAGCTGGGACTACAGGTGCATGCCACCACTCCTGGATAGTTGTTGCATTTTCTCTACAGACAAGGTTTTGCCATGTTGCCTAGGCTGGTCTCCAACTCCTGGGTTTGAGTGATCTTGAAGGCCCAGGCCTACCTTGGCCTTCCAAAGTGCTGAGATTTCAGGCATGAGCTACCACACCCAGCCAAATAAATGACTGGAGTGCTCTGTTTGTTTTGCTTTCTTGTTTTGTTTAGAGATGGGGGTCTCACTTCGTTGCCCAGGCTGGGCTTGAACTCCTGGGCTCAAGTGGTCCTCTTGCCTCGGCTCCCAAAGTGCTGGGATTACAGGTGTGAGCCACCATGTCCAGCCAGGTTGTAAGATGGTTGAGTGAAAAGAACTTGTCTCAGGACTGTGTGTTTCGCACAACACTACTTTTCTCATCTAAATTTCTAATGTAAAAATACCTTCATAAGAGAATCTTTATAGAAATAGGATAATATCCAGAAAAACGCACAGCTTTTCTGCAGTTATTTACAAGAAGTGAGTTTGAAGTGGGGAGAGGAAGGAGGACTTTCACATTTTACCTTATATATTTATCTACATGCTATTTTCAAGTTACTTTTGTCATTTTTAAAAAGTAATGGAAAAATAGCACTAACCCCTATTGAAATTATTACTGATTCAAACGCTCCCTAGTCAGAACATTCCGTGAGAGTCTAATTTAGAATCACTGTACATTAGGATTTCCTCTTACATCTAAACTAGCATTTTCCTTCGACAGAAAACAGAGGGGCAAGTCCTTAAATGGGAGGCAGATGACACAGTGCTATTCAAAATGTGACACCAGACCGTTCCATTATTTCCACTTGCTGCCTCGTAAAATGACTAAATCTGCTCACTTATGTACAAGTTACAGAAAAACCCACAAAGCATTATTAACAGCAACAAGTCTACCACTGCATTACTGCTATGAAATGGCAAATCTAAATGTCGAACTGCCAGGCAGCTATACAAACCAAACAAGAGATCCCGGAAGAATGAACGAGCGCTACCTGTAACATGCCTTAACAATGACACGATCTCTGGGATTTACAGCTCAAGTACACTTGGTATACAATGTTGGTTTATTATCCCAGCCTTTCTGTGATTATAGCTCTTTGGAAGGACAAAGGTATTACAGCTAAACCATGCATAAAGGACAGACCTGGCCAGGCACAGTGGCTCACACCAGCACTTTGGGAAGCCAAGGCAGGTGGATCATCTGAGGTCAGGAGTTCGAGACCAGCCTGGCCAACATGGTGAAACACTGTCTCTGCTAAAAATACAAAAATTATCTGGGTGTGGTAGCAGGTGCCTGTAATCCCAGCTATTTGGGAGGCTGAGGCAGGAGAATCTTGAACACAGGAGGCAGAGACTGTAGCGAGCTGAGATTGTGCCACTGCACTCTAGCCTGGGCAACGGAGTGAGACTATGTGTAAAAAAGAAGGCTGGGCGCGGTGGCTCAAGCCTGTAATCCCAGCACTTTGGGAGGTCGAGGCGGGTGGATCACGAGGTCGAGAGATCGAGACCATCCTGGTCAACATGATGAAACCCCGTCTCTACTAAAAATACAAAAAATTAGCTGGGCATGGTGGCGCGTGCCTGTAATCCCAGCTACTCAGGAGGCTGAGGCAGGAGAATTGCCTGAACCCAGGAGGCGGAGGTTGCGGTGAGCCGAGATCACGCCATTGCACTCCAGCCTGGGTAACAAGAGTGAAACTCTGTCTCAAAAAAAAAAAAAAAAAAAAAAAAAAAAAAAGAAAAGAAAAGAAAAGAAAGACAAAAAAGAACCCAATTCATCAACACAAGAGTAAAATGTCACGATCCCCTGTGAGGGTCCATTGTGTCTGTCAATGTGTCTGAGCCATGATGCCCAGATATTTGGTCAAACGTTATTCTGGGTGTTTCTTGGGGTGTTTCTGGATGACATTAGCATTTGAATCAGTAGACTGAATAGAGCAGATGCTATAGGTGGGCCATGACCAACCCATCACAGGCCTGTATAGAACAAGAGGCTGACCTGCCCCCAAGTGTGGGGACATCCCTCCTGCCTCACTGCCTTTGGGATGGGACGATGGCTTTTTCCTACCTTTCTACTCTATCTGAATTATTGGCTCTTCGTGGGTCTTCAGCCTGGTAGTCTTCAGAAGGGAAACATTCCACCAGTTCCTCTGGTTCTCAGGCCTCAGACTAGGACTGGAAATGACACCATCTTCCACATTCAGCTAGCCTGGGTCTCCAGCCTGTCAACAGCAGATCTAGGGACTTGTCAGCCTCCATCATCACAGGCCAAATCCTTGGAACAAATCTCTCAATCTCACCATCCTACTGCTTTCGTGTTCCTGGAAAACCCTGACTAACACAGACTGTTCAAGTCCCAGATATGCCAGTTATGAGCTGTGTGACCTTCAGCAAGTTACACTGCCTCTCTGATCCTGTTTCCACAGAAATAAGAAGAGTTTCCACCTCACAGGCCTGCTGGAACCCTTAAATATAAAACCTGTACAATAGCGCCTGAGACAAAGTCAGCCCTTTGTGAATATTTGCTGTTATTAAGAAGTTCAGGCACAGATAAAGCTAATTTATACAACCCAGGAAAAACTGGAAGTATCAGGAACACTAAAATTTCTGAGTTCCCGGAACGACTGGAAGCTGAGCTTGGTCTGCTTCATCACAGAGGGAAGAGACACAAAGACCACGCTGAGAACAGATGGGGAACTTCCAAGAGCCAAACGCATGACCTCCCTCAACGGGACTCAGTTCATGCCATGTTCTAATTAGGGAATGGGTTGTGTTGGATGTTTATCAGAATGGCAAGAAAAACAGCAATGTTTACAGCTGGGTTAGGGCAGTTAGAAGGGCTCAGAGCAGTGCAGGCCAGAAACAAGGCTGGGAGCAGAGTCCAGCACAAAAGACGCTACAGCCAAGGGACCCAGCCAGCTGGGCTGGGATGGGCAGTGAGCGCACCCTGAAGCCATATGAGCTGGCAGGTGAGCGGCCGGGTGGAGGCTGGTCGGCCCAGCACACCCAGGAAAGGGTCAGTGATGGGCCCCGCCAGGCTGGAGAGCAGCACGGGGAACACTCAGATGAGAGCAGGGGTGGCATGAACTACAAAGAGGACGTCAGACCAGCCAGGGGGTTCCCGAGGAAGCCCGCGACCTGGAGGATATCATTCCCCTGGGCAACTGAATTTAAAACCTGGATCCACCATGCACAGGACAAGCCACTCGAGCCCTCTGTTCAGTTCTCTTTCATTCCACACAAAATATGAAGAGAAGTCTCAGAGTCACTAGCATGGTGCCTGTCAACAAGGAAGTTTCCCTTTCTGGCCTGCCAAGATGGTCTAGCACGCATGCTCACTTCGAGGATTTCTCCGGGATCAACGCCTCTGAAAAAGATCCCCTATCTGACATTCCCATGAACCTCTTGATACTCTGTGGCCACGTAAGCTGGTGGTGAACGTGATAACCTCCCGCCCGCCCCACACACACGCAAACCAGACATACATATGTGCACGCCTGCCAAGTCCTCAAACTCAGGGACTATGCCTATTTGTTTCTCTATTGATAAATGTGATAGCTAGCGTGTGTGGCAGAGCTCACAACCATGTATTAAATGAGCATGTACTTCCTTCTAAAATTCTGGTCCTGTCACCTGCATCAGTTCCAGTCTTCGCAGGGCTTCGCCAGTCGAAAGCACTGCTCCTTCAGGAGAAGGCTTTGTCTTTGCTTCCCCTCCCCCAGGGTCACGTAGCGAGTCTGTGAGCCTGCTCAGAGGACTGGCCCTTGCTAAATCCATGGGCAGGACCCAAGTAGGCAGCTATAGGAAGCCACATGGTTTTATCACTCTCATCATTCAAAAACAGAGGCAGCTTAATGAAAAAAAAAAAAACTAAAACTACAGAATTTAAGATCCTTATTTGTAATAAAAGCATCTGCTCTCAATTGCAAGCGAAGACATATCATGGCTAGGCGCGGTGGCTCATACCTGTAATCCCAACACTTTGGGAGGCCAAGGAAGGCAGACCACGAGGTCAGAAGTTCGAGACCAGCCTGGCCAGCATGGTGAAACCCTGAATCTACTAAAAATACAAAAACTACCCAGGAGTGTTGGTGGGCATCTGTAATCCCAGCTACTCGGGAGGCTGAGGAAGAAGAGCTTGAACCTGGGAGGCGGAGATTGGAGCGAGCCAAGATCGCACCACGGCACTCCAACCTAGGCGTCAGAGTGAGACTCCGTCCCCCCCACCCCACCAAAAAAAGAAAAAAAAAAAGACATATCATGTATGGACCAAGTGGGAAATGGAACTAAATATAGAATTCCTTCAAGCAATTCTGCAGATAGTTAAATGTATTCATGCCAAGATCAACAAGGAATCAGGCACTTTGCTACCTAATAATACAGTCATTAATGCTTAGCTTTGCAGATGACTTTCATTGTTTTTGTTGCGGCTGATACCACGGAAGAACTTCCACATTTATTAACTCTCTAGTGCTGATTTAGAATACCCTCTGCTTTCCCAAAACGCTTTCCCTTCTAGCAGCAGTGTTTGTTTCTAGAAGCTTCTGGTCACATGTTAGGGCACCTATTACGGTGGAACAAAAGGTAAAAGATCTGAGTCAGATCCCTGTGCAAACCTGCATAAGGAAAACACTGATTTATGTATCAAAATGGCATCAAATACTAGGCTTCAAATTCTATTAAACTAGCAAGAAAATGCACAGAAACCCCTGGTGAGTGTCATTTGGAAGACAAAAGGTACCTCTGGATGGAAAAGATATTTGATTTTGTTATAAATTCCCAAAGATCAGCAAGTCAAAGAACACCATGGTCCAGTGTTATCCTAACCACACTGGAGGGCAGTCCAAAGCAGTGGCTGCACACCACAAAGACATGCACGTCTTACGAGGAAAGGGGTTTTTCTGAGAACTCTAAGGAATATTGAGTGAAGAGAATTAACTGCTACACTGAAGTGTCCATTAGAGCTGGTACTTGTAGGTCTGACCATGAAATTCTGGCTAACGCTAGAAGGAGAGAAAGTGGGAAATTCATGGGGACGCAGGCATTCTGCCAGAACGCTCCTTCCTGTTTTCACTGGTACTCTGCCCTAGAGACCAGGGTATCACAACCTTTTTTTCCTCTCATCATCATGCCCCTAAGAAGCCCTTTTGGATATTTGTTCTAATCACCCCCTCATGAAATTATAAAACTACAGATACCCTTCATATCCTTTTTTTCTTTTCTTTTTTTTTTTTTTTAGTTTTGCCTTGTTGCCCAGGCTGTAGTGCAATGGCACGATCTGGGCTCACTGCAACCTCCACCTCCTGGGTTCAAGGACTCTTCTGCCTCAGCTTCCCAGGTAACTGAGATTACAGGTGTGTGCCACTATGCCAGGCTACTTTTGTATTTTTTTTTTAAGTAGAGATGGGGTTTCACCATATTAGTCAGGCTACTCTTGAACTTGACCTCAAATGGTCTACTGGCCTCAGCCTCCCAAAGTGCTGGGATTACAGGCGTGAACCACTGTGTCCAGCCCATATCTCTTTATGTATTATACTGACATCTGTGCTTTGAACATTTTAAAAGCATGATATTTTTTTTTCACCTTTTTGGAGGTGATATTGTCCCCACTTAGAAATGCACAGCTTGGATTCCCAGGTCAGCCAACGCCCAATTACTTGTACTTGAAACAGGCACTGGGGCTCCGTCAAGAATTTTATGACTTGAATGAGTGAAATAACATTTACCTTTCATTAGCAGGAATTTAACACAGTGACTCTGTTAAATATTCCTTGAGACATAATATGACACATCCGTCATATTGACAGAAGAATATCCATTCAATCCTTCAGTAAATATATAGCCTAAATGCTAAGGGAACTGGAATGAGAAAATAACAAAGGTTTGTGTCTCTGTGTCTTCCATTCCGGGCTAAGACAGAGGAATGGTCAAGTGGCAGATATGTTATCAGACAATAAAACCTGCTAAAAAGGGAAATAAATCTGCCAGGGTGGGGCTGATTATATTTGTACACAATTCTTCAAATCCTCACGGAAAAAGGACATTTTAGCAGAGACTTAAACAAAATGAGAGTAAGCCATGCAATTATCTGAGAGAAGGGGTTCCAGGAAGAGAGGGCAGCCTGTGCAAAGGTGCTGGGCCATGAACGAACTTGGGATGTCTGTGGAAAGGGACAGAAGCGAAGCCCAATGCCACTGGAGCAGAGCACAGTCACAAAATGGATTGCAGAAGACAAAGTCAGAGATGCTGAGACACAGTTTCCATGGATAGATTAATGAACCAGGTGCACTGAAAGGTGTCTTTAAACTGTGTCCCTCAGAACTCCTAGGCGAAGCAGTCAACATGCAAACAAAAAACATAAGTCCGTTGGTATAGAAGTCACTCAACCAAAATCATCAAGCTGGTAGTACTCCTAGGGGAAAAATAAAAGTGAGGAACTGTGCATGCATGCTGCCTTTCTTCAAATCCTAGCAGCAATTAACTCCCCCATGCCTGGGTGACAGAGAGAGATCCTGTCTAAAAAAAGAAAAAAAAAAGTTAAAAAAAGACTGGGCATGCTGGCTCACGCCTGTAATCCCAGCACTTTGGGAGGCGGAGGCAGGCAGATCACCTGGTCAAGAGATTGAGACCATCCTGGCCAACACGGTGGAACCTCATCTCTACTAGAAATACAAAAGCTAGCTGGGTATGGTGGTGTGCACCTGTAGTCTCAGCTACTTGGGAAGCTGAGGCAGAAGAATCGCTTGAGCCTGGAAGGTGGAGGTTGCAGTGAGCTAAGATCGTGTCACTGTACTCCAGCCTGGCGACAGAGCAATACTCTGTCTCAAAAAAAAAAAAACCAAAAAACCAAAAACAAAAAAAAATCAATACTGTCACAGTGCTACAAACACAAGGTCCCTTAGAAAGCCAACCAGCCTATCTCTAACTGGATGGGACACAAGCCTGCTCTTTATTTGACCTAGATCCTGGGAAAAACAAATGTCCTTCATGTACGAAGGGACACTTATTTTCAGACGTCTTAAGAAATTCCCAGAGTGGCTGGGCACAGTGGCTCGTGCCTGTAATCCCAGCACTTTGGGAGGCTGAGGCAGGTAGGTCACAAGGTCAGAAGTTCAAGACCAGCCTGGCCAAGATGGTAAAACTCTGTTTCTACTAAAAATACAAAAATTAGCTGGGCATGGTGGCAGGTGCCTGTTAATTCCAGCTACTCGAGAGGCGGAGGCAGGACAATTGCTTGAACCCAGGGGGCAGAGGTTGCAGTGTGCTGAGATTGCGCCACTGTACTCCAGCCTGGGGGATAGAGTGAGACTCTGTCTCAAAAAAAAAAAAAAAAAAAAAAAAAAGCCCCAGAGTCACAGGTATAGATATACCATAACTGGTATAAATCAGTTATGGTATATCATGAGATTGCATTTTGTTTGTTGCTGTTTTTTTTTAAATCTTTTTGTAATATAAAAGCTACAGGAAGTAAACTGTTACCAAAGAGAGAGCGAAAGAGGGAGAGAGAAGTCAAAGCATGACAACCGCAACTTGGCAAGATGGATTGCCCTCATTACTTTAACACGCTGTCATACGTGCAAGGCGATTTAAACTCACTCAAGTTGTTTCCCTTCCTATCAAATGAGATGCCTGAGTGTGCAGCTGCTGACTCTTAAAAAGTAATTAATGACTCACTTTTATCTAGTTCTTCCTCAAAGGACTTCCAGTCATATGATAAGTGTTCTCTAACATCTTGCCTCGAGGTATGAATGAGACAAGCTGGAGGGCCAGGGGGTTACAGCCACTTGTTCTCCAATTCAGAGGAGAACCAGGGCAGAAACGCTGCTTCCCTGTGACTGGAAGAAATGAGCTTATCCTCGGAAATCTTCTTTCCTTCTACTTTTTTTTTCTGGGAGAATCACTGGAGTATTTTCTTATCAAAGGAACCATTTCACTATAGGAAGTATGATCAACAATTGCAGAGAACTGGAGAGTCATACCTGCTGAGAGCCAATACATGGAATCTCTTTTCATTCTTATCCCCATTCTGGGAGGTTCAGTAACAGTAAGTACCTTCATTTTTCAGATGAAGAAAGTAAAGCTTAAAGGGTCTAACCTCAATGTTTTGGGGGCTGGCATGGAGATTCAAGGCTGGGGTCTTTCTGACTCTCCACCACCCACATCTTCTACTATTCAAGGCCAATTCCAAATGCCACTTTTCACTGGGAAATTAAAATTACTGATTCTGTAGCTCTAAACTGCCTGTTAGGAGAGAGCAATTCCCATCAGAGCCTGTAACCAGCCTGCCAATGGCCCAGCTCTTTCACTGCTCGGAACAGTAAAGATAATTAAATAAATCGCCTAAAAAAACACTCCTGTTAAAATTTCGGTGGCTGCTTTTCTCCATGTTGAGATCCCTCAGGGCCCAGCATGTGTTCTTTTTAATTAATAATATGATAGTTTATTACAGGATTCCTTCAACATAAAACAAATTAACCATCTTTCTGCACAGGAAGAAGAGGAAGACTCTCAGTTAAAAAAGAAAATGTGGATCTCTCCTTTGAAATGGAGAGGATAATCCTAAGTTTCACAGAGGCATTTAAGAGCTTTCTAACAGTGATTCAGGGTAAAATAACGTCAGGGAAGAAATATCCCATCCTAAGGCACACAATGGAAGTACTCACCAAATCATTAAGAAAATTGGGCTGGGCTCAGTGGTTCCTGCCTGTAATCCCAGCATTTTGGGAGGCTGGGGCAGGCAGATCATGAGGTCAGGAGTTTGAGAGCAGCCTGGCCAACATGGGGAAACCCCTTCTCTACTAAAAAATACAAAAAAAAAAAAAAAAAAAAAAATTAGCTGGGCATGGTGGCAAATGCCTGTAATCCCAGCTACTGGGGAGGCTGAGGCAGGAGAATTGCCTGAACCTGGGAGGCAGAGGTTGCAGTGAGCCTGTATCATGCCAATCCACTCCAGCCTGGGTAACAAAGCGAGACTTGGTCTCAAATCAAAAAAGAAAGAAAGAAAACTGACACACCGACATGGTCTCTTCTTCCTTTGAATTCTTTAACATGAGAGTCTGTATATTTCTTAGTATAGTCAAAATGTTACATTAATACCTCCAAAATTTTTAACTCTGCCTTGTCCACTTCCAAGCATATGGCTTTAAACTATGAACTACTTGAGGGTAGGGCTTTACTACCACCTGGGATGCTTTTCAGCACTCAGCACTGAGTCTATCCATTAAAATATAATTGCTTACATTTGCAATGCATTTGGTAGAAAATGCAAACTGAACTCATTTCCCCAATTAATAAGTTTTATGCAACTCCAATCAAAATTCCTGTGGAGTTTTCTTCAGGGAACTTGACAAATTTGACCTCAAAATTTATGCAGAATGTCAAAGAATGACAAATAGGACCAGCACTTCCCAAACTTTTTCATACCATGGTACATGATATGGTTTGGCTCTGTGTCCCCACTCAGATCTCACCTTGAATTGTAAATAATCCCCACACCCCCATGCGAGGACCCTGGTAGGAGGTCGTTGAATCATGGGGGTGGGTTTTTCCCAAAGTGCTGTTCTATTGCTAGTGAGTAAGCCTCAGGAGATCTGATGGTTTCATACACGGGAGTTCCCTGCACACGCTCTCTTGCCTGCCACCATGTAAGTCATGCTTTTGTTCCTCCTTCACCTTCGCCATGATTGTGAGGCCTTCCCAGCCACGTGAAACTGTGAGTTCATTAAACCTCTTATTTACAAATTATCCAGTCTTGGACATTTCTTTTTTTTTTTGAGACGGAGTTTTGCTCTTGTTACCCAGGCTGGAGTGCAATGGCGGAATCTCGGCTCACCGCAACCTCCGCCTCCTGGGTTCAGGCAATTCTCCTGCCTCAGCCTCCTGAGTAGCTGGGATTACAGGCATGCGCCACCACGCCCAGCTAATTTTTTGTATTTTTAGTAGAGACGGGGTTTCACCATGTTGACCAGGATGGTCTCGATCTCTTGACCTCGTGATCCACCCGCCTCGGCCTCCCAAAGTGCTGGGATTACAGGCTTGAGCCACCGCGCCCGGCCGCGGACATTTCTTCATAGCAGTATGAAAACGGACTGATACAGTACACAATGAAAATGGTCCTGTTTGCACTTAACGCCGGTGCTGAAAAAGGAACCTCCCAGCTGAAAGTCACTGGCCCTGAACAATGACTGCCCTATACACAGGCATCGATTACAGATAAAGATCTTTAATATTTTAGAAATTCTGTAAGAAATATGCAAGAAAATGTTTATGAACTTGGAATGAAGAAGCTTATAGAAAACACACACACACACACACACACACACACACACACAAGCAGAGCACAAATGAAAGGTCGAATAAACAGACTATGGTGAAATGGGAGAGGGGACAGTGGGGAGAATGGGCAAAGGAAACCCTCATTGCTAGGAAATGACACAAAACCATAGTAGCAATCACAGAAAACGGACGAAAACCACAGAAAGACAGCATTTCACATCCAGCCCTTGGCCAAAAATGAAGCACTGAGCAGGGCATGGGAAACTGTGGGTTACTGCATGCTGCTGGTTAGAGGATGACCACCGTGGAAAATGACTATCTCATTATCATCAGAGAAATGCTCCCATATGGAAACTAGAACATTCACCCAAGAGTATTCTTCATAGCTCTGTTCGTTAACAGTGAAAATTTGCCAAAAAAAAAAAAAAAAAAAAAAAACACGTAAATGTCTAACATGAAGAAAACAGTAAGTTGTGGAATAAGCAGAGAGAGCAAACTGAAAAATTATGTGTATTGATACCATTCATGGAAAGTCTGAAAACAGTAAAAACAATATTAAATATTTATGGTTATGGAAATCTATATGCAATATAAAACATAAATGTAGCTGAGCACGGTGGTTCATGCCTATAATCCCAGCACTTTCAGAGGCCAAGGCAGGTGGATCACTTGAGGTCTGGAGTTCAAGACCAGCCTGACCAATATGGTGAAACTCTGTCTCTACTAAAAATACAAAAAATAAGCAGGGCATGGTGGCATGCACCTGTAGTCCCAGCTATGGGGGAGGCTGAGACAGGAGAATTGCTGTCTCAGCAATTACTCCGGAGGCAGAGGCTGCAGAGAGCCAAGATCATGCCACTGAACTCCAGTCTGGGCAACAGAGCAGGACTCTGTCTCAAAAGATAAATAAATAGGAAAAATAAACACCAAATTCAGGACAGCAGTTGCAATAAAAGAGAAAAAGTGTTGGAAATGGGCCAATATTACATGGGGTTTCACCTATAGCAGTTTTTTCAATCTAAAATATGTCAAAGTATTAGAATTTTATAGAGCTATGGAGGCACTGTGCAGATTTTTTTAATTTTACCTCTGTACTTTTTCTTTAGGTTTCATATGTCCAAAAATAAAGTTTTTTTTCAACATTTTTAAGGAAAGAAAGTATATTAGTGATAAAAACTTCCTTGGAACAATGTATAGGACAGAGATAATCAGAAGTATACAAAGAACTTTGCAAAAAAAAAGTATCTTTTTAACAAAATATACATTTTATATAATACTAGGGAAATGATATAGATGATAGTTATCACGATAGAGACAGAGACAGAGGCAGAGACAGAGGCGGACACAGGGATATATCCCAAAGGCCCTCAAGTTACAAGCATCACAGCACATTTATAAAATGAAATTCTATGTTGCTATTTAAAATGTTACATTTCATATGCATTTATTTACAAAAACGTCAACAAAAACTGTTATAAAGCAGTTTGGTGAATATGGTAGGACTCAATGTGAAAGTACATACCTGTGTAAATATATAACCTATGCACACACACAGTTATCTAGATAGTCCCAAAATGTTAAGAGCATCTAGCTCTATACTCGTGATATTTCTGAACATTTTATTTACCTTTTGTCCTTTACTGAATCAAATGAATGTTATGCTATAAATGTGAATAATTACTATAATCACACACACACACACACACACCCCTTTTCTAGTATGTTTGTGGGAAATCCTTCTCTCCCCCATATATTCAGCTGATGAGAAAATAAAGGTTTGCTAAACACTGCAGTTCAGCAATAATGCAATGTTGAAAACTAATGGAATAAGAAGAGTAAGAGGTAATGGTGCAGAGGAGACAGCCAGAAGTAAAAACAGAGAAGAGATGGGAGAAGCCAGACAGGGAAGCTCTGAAAAACAAGAGGTAGACCCTAAACTGCAGCAGAGGGTCTTGTGGCTCCAACCCTGTCCAAGTTCACCGAGTCTCTCCTCATAGTCAGAGTTTACTCAAAGTCAGATACCGCCACGCTCACTTTCACGATGATCCCAAGCAAATGGTCGTTCTTACCAGCTAAAATAAACTTAGAAAGTATGGGTTTGCTTGGGCTACTCCATCAGAACAGCATAGACTGGGGGTCTTAGAAACTTATCTCACAGTTCTGGAGGCTGGGAAGGCCAAGATCAAGGTGGCAGCAGGGTCAGTTTCACTCCGAGGCCTCTCCTCCTGGTTTGCAGGTGGCTGCCATCTTGCTATGTGTTCACATGACCTCTTTGTGTGCGCAGGGCAGAGGAGAGAGGCAGAGACAGAGTGTATGAGATCTCTAGTGTCTCTTCTTTTAAGGACAATAATCCTAAAGGATCAACAACCAAGGCTTATGTCCTCATTGAGCCTTAATTACTTCCTCAGAGGTCCCACTTTCTTTTTCTGTTTGTTTTGAGACAGAATCTCACTTGGTTGTCCAGGCTGGAATGCAGTGGCTCAATCTTGGTTCACTACAACCCCCGCCTCCTGGCTTCAAGCCATTCTCCTGCCTCGGCCTCCCAAGTAGCTGGGATTACAGGCACCTGCTACCATGCCCAGCTGATTTTTGTATTTTTAGTAGAGATGGGGTTTCACCATGTTAGCCAGGTTGGTCTTAAACTCCTGACCTCAGGTGACCCACCTGCCTCAGCCACCCAAAGAGTTGGGATTACAGGTGTGAGTCACCATGCCCAGCCCACGGCTCCACTTTCAAACGCAGCCACACTAGGGGTCAGGGCTTCAACATAGGAATTTGGGAAGGTCACAAAAATTCAGTCCATAACCAATATTAAAGGTAGAAAATAGATGAAATGATAAAGCTGTGCTCGGAGAAGTGTAAAATACTTCTAGTATCTCAAGCTGTCTGCTGTGCTGCTGCTCAGCCATCACTTCCGTCTAAGGAAGACCCATGGTCGTCTGCTCAATCCAGTCAGAGCCAATGACTTCTCTTCCTCTAAATACATTCAGAGATAACAAAACCTACCCTCACATATAACTGTTTTAAAGCTGCAAAATGTTCAAATTTGAGAGATTTTTAAAAAGTGTAATTTCTAAGAAAATAAAGCATACTTCAGTAGGTACAGGCTCAGGTATAACTCTACCAGAAGGCAGAATGTGGCTGTCAAATCTTTTATCTACCTAATAAATAAATGGGGATTTGACAGAGGATAGTATAGATAATATCTGACAGAGGATAGTATTTGACAGAGGATAGTATAGATCGGGGTAGAAGTGACTGTTACCAGGTAGGCATTTACTCTTTGGGATGATGAAAACGTTCTAAATCTAGCTTTTGGTGGTGGTTGCAAAACTCTGAATACATGAAACCACTGAATTGTACACTTCAAGTGGGTGAATTGCACAGTATGTAAATTATATCTCAATAAATATGTTAAGAAAAAGTAAAATAGTATTAAACTGAATATTATTGACACTTTTCTTTCTGGTATTTTGAATGCAGGACAAGAACAGTCATGTGTAAAATCGTTCAGCATGCAACCAGAACAAATAAATGTACATTGATATGAGTGTGTTGCCTATATTGAAATATCAACAGGGATACTGTAGTCCCTGATTTTCTCTTGTTAAGGATCCAAACGAAAGAGCCATCTTCGTTTGATTTACCTGGCAGCTGTATTCTTGAAAAATTCAGACAATGTTAAAACCATACAAACCATACAAAAACAACTTAGAGTTGGAATTAGGTTCCAAGCTCCATTCACTGCACACAGAATTTTCACCTTCGTGTCTGGCAGAACATTTCAAGTTCACCAGGAACAATTATTCATTGTATGGGACTCTTCCAGGCACTGTGGGACATTTGGCACACTTAGCCTCTGCCCAGGAAATGCCAGTGGCACCTGCCCATCATTAACTCCCCCACACATTCCCAAAAGCTCCTAAGCTGCAAAAGCAGACCCTGGAGACCACTGGGCCCTCTCATTTAATAGCCTCAGCTCTGTATTTCCCTCTGAAATCAGCTGAGGCGGCTACTGTTCCAAAGACCCACAACACTTCTGATATCCCATGTAAAGATTATCAGTAATACAAATACTAATAATAGCCGTGTACATTATCTCAAAATCCTCCACATCACACAGACTATTGAGTTTACCCTTTAATTTTCTGAGCGGTGCATGGTAATTTAATTGTGCAGCTCTGAGTGGCCTCCATTTTGAGCATTGCAGTTAAATCTCTAGAAAGTTCACTGGAAAATGAAAATCTCAAATTTCTGGCTCTTTCTAATCATTTCAAGTCAAGCCTTTGTTTCCTGGTCCCAAAGCAACGGCCCTTTGCTTCCAAAGGTGTCCTTAAAACCAAGCTAGATTCCCTTTTGGTGTTCCCCTTGGGGAAAGGGGTCGCCCTGTAATTTCTTCATGCAATTCTTTGTATTTTAGGAAAGTCCTTGTATATAAAAGACAAGCCTGGGGATGTCACCATGCCCTGTGGACTACCGTGAAAGGCAGCGTCCCCTGCCTACTGTCCTTCATACAAGGGTCTTTTCCCACCCAGTGTGTTCCTTCATGTCACTCTAATTTGGGCCACCAGATGCTAGGGGGAAACCAGGTCTTCCTTGAAAAAGAAAATGTTCTCCCCATTCCTCTCTTGTATCAACAACAACAAAAGAGTACTAAGATTGTTTACTTTTCTTTCTTGTTTCTATTATGCAATAAAGTTGACCTTTCTTGGGTACATAGTTTTTTGAATTTTAACACATGTATCAATTTCCTTTCCCACCACCACCAATAGGATACAGACAGTTTCATCCCTCCTCAAAAAATAAAAATAAAAAACGCTCCTTCTGTTTATCTTCAAAGTCACACCCTCCCACCACCTCAACCCCCTGGCAATCTCTGATCTAAAGTTTTGCCCTGTAATCCCAGAACTTTGGGAGGCCAAGGTGGGCAGATTACTTGAGGTCAGGGGTTCAAAACCAACCTGGCCAACATGGTGAAACCCTGTCTCTACTAAAAATACAAAAATTAGCTAGGTATGGTGGCCTGAGCCTGTAACCTCAGCTACTCAGAAGGCAGAGGTAGTAGAATCACTTAAATCCGGGAGCTGAAGGTTGCAGTGAGCCAAGATCATGCCATTGCACTCCAGCCTGGGAGACAGAGCGGGACTCCAACTCAAAAAAAAAAAAAAAAAAAAAAGAATGCCACATAAATGGAATCTAACAGTATGCAACCTTTGAGACTAGCATTTTTCCCCCCACCATAATGCCTTTGAAATTCTTCTCCATGGTTGTATCAACGTATCAACAGTTCTTTCAACTTTTGTGCTGAGCCAGTTTCATTACCTGAATGAATTCATTTGTCATTTGTCTATTCATTGCTTAAACACATCTGGGCTGTTTTCACTTTCTGGCAACTATGAATAGGCCTGCTATAAACATCTGTACCCAGGTTTTATGTGAATATAAGTTTTCATGTCTCAAGGGTAAATACACAGGAGCACAATTGCTGGGTCATATGGTAAGTGTATGTTTAAAGTTGTAAGAACTGCCAAACTGTTTTTCCAGTTGGCTTTCCCATCTTGCATGGGATCACACCTCTAGCAATGTACAAGAGTTCCAGTGGCTCCACATCCTTTGCCGACACTTGATATTGTCAGTAGTTTTTTGTTACTAATTATAATAGGTGTGAAGTAATATTCACTGTAGCTCTAATTTGCAATTCTCTAGTGGCAAATGATACCAACATCTTTTCATGTGCTTATCTGTCATCTGTACATCTTCTTTGGTGAAGTGTCTTTTTACGTCTTTTGTCCATTTGTAATTGGATTATTTTATTCTTCCTGTTGAGTTTTAAGAGTCCCTTTTTATTCTAGATACAACAAGACCTTTATCAGGTATGTGATTTGCAAATATTTTCTCTCATTCTGTATTTGTACTTTTTTCATTCTTTTAACTGTCTTTCACACAGGAAAAATTTTCATTTTGATGAAGTCCACTTTATCAATGTTTTCTGCTCTCATGTCTATGAATTCTTGTCTAATCCCAACTCATATACACACACATGCTCTCCCATGTCCTCTTCTAAACATTTTATACATTTGTTTTACATCTAGATCTACAATCTGTTAAAGAGTTAATTTTTATATAATGTGTTACATCCACTTTTAATTTTTTTGCACATGGTCACCCCACTGTAGGATTCTACATAAAACAATTTCCTCTTTGATAAAGTAAGTGCTGGAATAATAATAGTCCCAGACAGAACTCACTTTCTGCAGTCGTCCTTTCTTTTATGCTTAAAATACAAAAGCTTCTCTGTATGCAAAGACATTGGTATCCAAAAAAAAAAAAAAAAAAAAAAAAAAACAAAAAAAAGTGTAAGAACAAGGTGACTAAGTTGAAACTTGCAGCCTCTCAAGCCTGGGACCCATTTCTACTACACAGGAGAAGAAGGCTGCCTTTCCTGGTGATTTAAACCCAGGCACTATTTGTGAGATCCGAGCAGCCCATGAGGCTTGGAAGACTTGAGAGCCTGCCTTACTTCTCTCCTGAATTCCCTACCTGCTCCTGAATTCCCTGCCTGCTCCTGAATTCACACAAGGCTGCCAGACCTGGAACCTTCACTGCTATCGCATGAGCATGTGGCTCTTGTTATTTTTTAAGCAACAGATATACTGGGGTTAATAAAATCCAAAAGGACTACCTCAAATAACAGTATAATCCCAGTAGCATTTCACAGACTAAGAAACGTCACGCCTGAGACTAAAATGACAGTGGACGGATGGAAAAGACCAACAGTGAGTGATGATGAGGAGGATGATGACAACAGCATCAATGACACCTGGCGTGTGTTTCTACCCAAGGCTGGAAGCAGAAGGAAGAGCCTCTGTTCTGGCTCTAGGGGCCCCTTTCTGCCTGGAGGTTCTCACGAGCTAAGCTTAGGTGCTGGGCCCAGTTCTTTGCAGCCAACAGCTCAGCACAGCATAGGTTCTAAATACATCCCCACACCACAAGAGCAGTGAGGGAACTGAGCAAATGTGTATGGTGAGTTCTGCAAGGGGCACGAGCTGGAGCCTGAGAGGAGGCACCACTGCTGCGGCAGGTACCACTGCTGGGTCACGAACTGCCCCCATGCCCAGGTGCCAAAACACCATTTGCTGATGCTCACAGATTCCGCAGTCAGAAATCCGGAAGGGACATAGCAGGGCAGGCTATTCTTCGCTCCACAATAACTGGGGCCTTGGCTGGGAAGGCTGGGACTGCTGGCCAGAGTGCCTACACATGGCATCTCATGCAGCATGGTGGCCCCACAGCATGAAACCACACTTGTACCCCCATGACTCAGGTGCCCAGGACAAGCTGCTATGTCACCTTCTCTCACTCAGCCTTGGAAGTCACCCAGGGTCATTCTGGCTGTTCTCTACTGGACCCAAAAGTCCCAAGGCCACCCAGATTTCAAGGAGAGAGAACATGGATCTCACCCCTCAATATAAGACATGTCAAAGAATTCTAGAGCCAAATTTTAACACTGCTATTGCAGGTCTCGGAAGCCCCTGAAGAAACCCTTTGCCTGGTTTCTAGGAACTGATGGAGATGGCCTAAGACAGCCTGTGGCCCCTGGGGTCCCTTCTCAGCTGCTAAAAATCTCTTCTCAATCTGCCCAAAGATTGGGTTTTGAAGTCTTTTTAGTGAGGGGGGATCTCTTTTTTTTTTAAGATGGGGTTTCACCATGTTGGTCAGGCTGGTCTTGAACTCCCGACCTCAGGTGATCCGCCCGCCTTGGCCTCCAAAGTGCTTGGATTACAGGCATGAGCCACCACGCCCAGCCAGGGGGGATCTCTTTATTATTCCCCATACAACTGCATAGCAGCCTATTTCTCAAGATTCTGTTTCTGAACAACCTGAAAGGTAAATCAATACCTTCAGCTAACTTTATAACATTTCGAATTATTTTTAAAAATAACTAATCCAGCAAGTTCTAAGGCTGCTCTTTTGAGACACCCATTAAAATCACCTCCTAAGGTCCACCCGCACTTCAGCACAACCCCATAATTAATTTGAATCATATCACCTGACTTCATAGGATCAAACATTAATTAACTGCTCTTGTCCCAGGCAGAGGAAGTATATGAGCTGAGTAAACCATCCCTGGTGGCTTTAGGGACACACACCACCCACCCTGTCATCCGTTCAGCAGGGCAACCTCAGCACAGGATGGTCCACAAGCACGTACTTGCATCACTCAGGGAGGATAAGCTTTAGACTAATAATCACCATAATTACACAAGCAAGAAAAACTCCACCAAGCCACCTTAGCTGAAGCAGTTCCAGCTCCCTGCCTCTCTGCCCCTCTCTTCCTCCCATCTCTCTCCATCCAACTCTATTCCCCATCACTCCTTCTCTCTTACTTCCCATATAATATGCCCTTTTTCAAGTCAAATGTGCTTTATTTTTTGAGACAGAGTCTCGCTCTGTTGCCCAAGCTGGAGTGCAGTGGCGCTATCTTGGCTCACTGCAACCTCCATCTCCCACGTTCAAGCAATTCTCCTGCCTCAGCCTCCTGAGTAGCTGGGATCATAGGCATGTGCCACACGCCCAGCTAATTTTTTTGTATTTTTAGTAGAGACAGGGTTTCAGCAGATTGGTCAGGCTGGTATGGAACTCCTGACCTTGTGATCCACCTGCCTCGGCCTCCCAAAGTGCTGGGATTACAGGCGTGAGCCACCGTGTCCAGCCCAGATATGCTTCTTTAATTTTCACTATTACACTTCCACAAAACCTACCTCTGATCAAAACCTTTGCTGCTGTCAGAAAACAGAGGAACAAAGAGAAGCTCTCTCATCTGACTTCCTCCGATGCTTCTTCCCCTGTCTGATTCATCCTGCTGTAGCATCCTCCCCGGGAGGGATCTGGGAGCAGCTGGAGGTCATCTTCAAGCCCTGCTGCCCTCCAGCTCCAAGGCAGGTCAGGACGCCTTGATGGAGCCAGGCATCTGTCCCTCCCTCAATGCCTGGCCCAGTACAAGGGTAGGTATTTTCTTTTTTCTTAAAAGCCTTCTCAGTTAATATTCCTCTGTGACTCCTCTGGTACTTGTATTCTGACACAAGTCCTCCAGCCTACCAAGGCTTCATTATAAACTATGTCATTGTACAGAAGTAAAAATTATATCGTGAGCTCTAGCTAAGAATTCCCCCACAGGCTAAGACCCTATCTCTGCCTTTCATCACTCGGTGGCACACACAATTAATTCTTAACACACGGTCTAACCTGGAGTCTGTCCATGGGTCATTTTTTAATAGGGAAATCATTCTCACTATCCACTGGGACAGGAAAGCCAGGTGAAAACTGTGATCAATACAATAATCTTGAAAGGCAACCTTTAAACATATGTATCCAATTATCCTTTTGAATCTAATGGTCTTTACCTTATAAAGACAGAAGGATGTCAGAGTCAGAAAGTCATTTTAGTTGATGAAACCCAGGCGTTTCCCAGGAGAGGATCAGAGACTAGAAGGCATCCCAACGTGGAGAGTTTTAAGAGCACGTGTCTCCCGCACCCACCACTGCTGCCCTGTCCACTGCGGTGGTAAAGATCCTTCCTCTCTTCCTGCACCCCCAACACTGAGCACCTGCAAGCTAGTCACATCTACTCACATCACAGGTGAGGTGACTGACACCCAGAGAAGTGTGACTTGGGCTTCTTGTGGGACCCTGTGCACATCATGCCTGTAATCCCAGCACTCTGGAAGGCCAAGGCAGGCGGATCACCTGAGGTCAGGAGTTCGAAACCAGGCTCACTAACATGGAGAAACCTCATCTCTACTAAAAATACAAAAATTAGCCAGGCATTGTGGTGCACACCCATAGTCACAGCTACTCGGGAGGCTGAGGCAGGAGAATCACTTGAATCTGGGAGGCAGAGGTTGTGGTGAGCCAAGATCGTGCCACTGCACGCCAGCCTGGGCAACAAGAGCAAAACTCCACCTCAAAAAAAAAAAAAAAAAGTGATGGTTACAGCTCTTCCAGAACTATAAGCCATCTCCCACCACTGTTAGCTGCAGAGTGGTGATCACCTCTGGAGGCTGCTGGTATTGGCTCTTGGTACCAATGAGCCACTGAGTTTCTGTGTAACTGTACTTTATTGTAGGTCTGTGCAGCTGAGACTTTTCTACTTGATTCTGTTTCTTGCAAATGTTTCCAGTGGATGAACTTTAATAAGGTTGGTAAGAGTGGCTATGAGGGCATCTGAATCTACATCCAAATGAGAGAGGATGCTACAAATGTGTGTTGGCATGACACAAACAGGGCTCTCCCAAGGTTTGACATAAGTTTAAAACAGTGCTATTCAACAATAGCAATTAAAAGCTCTACTGTTTATGCATATTCTTTAATAGTTTGCCTTAACTGGGGAGGAAAGGTGCAGAAAAAGTTAGGAATTGTTCAGTAAGTTCACTTTTAAATTAAACAAACATATTTGCCCTTGTAAAATAACAAATGTTTGAGAAATTTTTACAATGTTCACTTTTTCCACCACCCAGCTTATAAAAACACTTTTATTAAAACAAGTCAAAGTGAAAACAAGTCTACTGGGTCCACTGGTTTCATTCTCCTAGGGAAAAAAATTATTTCACTAAAACCTAAATATTTCCATTGAGGTCTATGACAGAACTGTAAGAACAAACACACAAAGAACCGGTCCAAGGTCGCTATTCACAACCCAGCACTGGGTGACGGCAGCACCTTGGAAGCCTTAACAAAGGAACTCAGATTAGCTCAAAGAGAAATTACACAGGGAGTCTATCGGAGATGAGTTTTTCCTTTTTGGTGTTTTTGAGATGGAGTCTCACTCTGTCACACCCAGGCTGGAGTACAGTCGCACGATCTCAGCTCACTGCAACCTCCACCTCCTGGGTTCAAGCGATTCTCCTGCCTCAGCCTCCCAAGAAACTGGGGTTACAGGTGCATGCCACCATACCCAGCTAATTTTTGTATTTTTTTAGTAGAAAATACTAAAAAATTAGTAGGTTTCTCCACGTGACCAGGCTGGTCTTGAACTCCTGACCTCAGGTAATCCACCCGCCTTGGCCTCCCAAAGTGCTGGGATTATAGGTGTGAGTCATTGTGCCTGGCCAGAAACAAGCTTTTCTGATCCCACTTTAACTTCATGAGAACTTTATCAACTTAAGAGATAAAGGAAAATGGAAGACTGGCACAAATAAAATATGGGTAAAACAATTCAAATCTCTTCTGAGCCCAGTAACTTCTTCAAATAAAGGTTTAAGGACACACCATAATACCTGGCCCATCACAAGCAGCTAGTAAACATCTGATGGATGAGGACAATTTGAAGCTTATCTTTTTTATTCCTTTTTAAGAGACAGGGTCTCACTTTGTCACCCAGGCGGGAATGCAGTGGCAGGATCATAGCTCACTGCCACCTCGAATTCCTGGACTCAAGCAATCCTCTTGCCTCAGTCTCCAGAGTAGCTGAGACTATAGGTGTACACCATCATGCCTAGCTAATTTGTTAATTCTTCTTTTCTTCTCTTTTTTTTTTTTGGTAGAGATGGGGTGGTATATTAGTGTTTTCTCACGCTGCCAATAAAGACATAACCAAGACCAGGTCATTTATAAAGAAAAATGTTTTAAAATCACGTTCCACATGGCTTTCTCTGTCTCCTGCACTCCCCACACAGCCTCCCCACCCTCTCTCTCTCCCCCCAACTCTCCACAAGGCCTGCCTCACCCCACTCCCACACAACCTTCCCCGTCTCTCTCTCTCCCCGACTCCCGCTTTCTTTTCTTCCTTCCCTTCTTTGTTTTTTTTTTGTTTGTTTGTTTGTTTTAATCTCGTTTTTCTTTAAGCTTACAATAGGAAGCGCTGGTGCTACAGAAACACGGGAAGGCAGGAAATGAGTTGGGAATGAATAAGTAAAAAAAATCTAGGGAAAGCACTCATCTAAAGCCCTCTTCACCCTTCACAATGTATCTGGGGAAACTTCGTACTTAAAACATATTTTGTGCAGTGGGCCTGACAACCCAGACACACACACTAGATGTGCTACGCGACGCCTCCGCCTCAGCCTCCTGTGACGGGGGGCTCATCTCAGGGTACCACACCTCATTGCTGATGACAGAGCAACACAATGCCCTATCACGAGGACAAAGGTGAGCGGCATCCCGGCCACTAGCAGCCAGGCACCGTCACATCCACCTGGCCTGGAGAAGCAGCCTCAGAAACCCACTGTGCAGCCTCTGAGGGGCCACCCCTCCACCTTCCCAGTGACAGAGCCAAAGCCACCACCAGGCCCCTGATGCTCAGACAGAGTTCACCCTGCTGCGTGCTGCCTCCCATGTCTAGGAGGCTGCCTTTTCATCAGCTCCCCGTCACAGCTAACGAAACCTCTTTGGAATTAGTTCCCAATGTTTAACTGTACCGAAATGGAACAGTGTAGGAAACAAGATGTGTCCTTCGACCAGGACTACCACACTGTGTTCCTGACTCCCACACCCAGGACCACAACAGGGTGTTCTTAAAGGTTCCTGATCATCCTCAGACCTTAAAACCAAGCTGCTCATTAAAAGCAGGACCTGTCACCGATACAGACATTAACTAAAGCATTATTCCATCAGAGCCAGGGTGAAAGGGTTTCTGTGGCTCTTGAGAAACATGCTGACACAAACCCGGCCCAGGGTCTCAGCGCTCTTCTTCCGAATTGCCATTTCCCACCTTCTGCAGTTGAAACTCAGTGCTTGCGGCTGCCTGCAGAACTCAGCTTCATCTGTTCACCCCCGCTACTGAGCTGAGCCCTGCACTGCAGCAGAGACAAGCCTGAGGTTCCAGCACAGCAGGAATAAAACCTAGAACCTGCCATCCAGGAGTATACCAGGAAAATGAACACAGAAATAGACACCTGACATGTGTCCATGTCAGGGATATATTCTGAGAATGAAATTGCCCCGCCCATGGTACACATTTCATAGAGTGTACTTAACAGTCCTAGACAGTACAGCCTACACACCTAGACTATGTGGGATGGTGTTTTCCTCCCAGGCTACAAACCAGAATACTGTAGGCAATTGTGGTATGTGTCCTGTTTTTAAAATATAAAATTATTATTAAAAATAAATTGTAACTATAGAGATTTTAATATCAAAAAAAAAGGGGGGGCCGGGCACGGTGGCTCAAGTCTGTAATCCCAGCACTTTGGGAGGCCGAGGCGGGTGGATCACGAGGTCAAGAGATCGAGACCATCCTGGTCAACATGGTGAAACCCCGTCTCTACTAAAAATACAAAATTAGCTGGGCATGGTGGCACGTGCCTGTAATCCCAGCTACTCAGGAGGCTGAGGCAGGAGAATTGCCTGAACCCAGGAGGCGGAGGTTGTGGTGAGCCAAGATCGCGCCATTGCACTCCCGCCTGGGTAATAAGCGCGAAACTCTGACTCAAAAAAAAATCCTGAAATAGAGCAGAAGGTCTAATACAGCCAGAGAAAAGCCAGGGAGGAATTGAGGCAGGAGTATAGATCACCAGGATGCTTTAATGTTCAAAGAAGCCAGGGGCCGGGGGAAGTGGGAAGGAATCTATTTGGGAATTTAGGCAAAGCCTGGGAGAAACTGATCTTTTTCCAAAGTGGTCAAATTCATAGGAAGAGAAGACAGACTGGTGGTTGCCCAGGGTGGAGGAGGGGGAAGGACTGGGAACCACGTTTGCTACGTAGAGAGTTTCAGATGGGGGCGAGGAAAGAAAGCACTCTGGAGATAACCCGTAGTGATGGACAACAACGTGAATAGAATTAATGCCACCAAACTGTGCAATTAAAAATGGGCCACATGGCAAACTGTATATTACATCTGACAATTTTTAAAATCCAAAAAAAAAAAAAAAACAAAAAAAAAAACCATGACCCAATTTCTTGCAATCCAACTATGATACACCATCTTAGGAGCCATGAAATACAGATGCAGCTCACCGGTATAATCTGTAGATCAGCATTACTTGGTGACCCTAACTGCCGTTTGCTTCTGGAGTAAGCCTGCGCCCCCTGGTTGCTACGGAGAATCTGTAGATCACCACAGTTAAAACGTCAAAATAAATTTTTCTCAAAAAAGTAACATCCTTAAAAGATACTCAGAAACAGAAACACACACACACACACACACACACA
Source organism: Saimiri boliviensis (assembly GCF_048565385.1). Classification (NCBI taxonomy): domain Eukaryota; kingdom Metazoa; phylum Chordata; class Mammalia; order Primates; family Cebidae; genus Saimiri; species Saimiri boliviensis. The sequence goes on along the minus strand of NC_133456.1, from coordinate 113,735,188 downwards.
CACACACACACACCCCACATATACATAAATTGCACAGAACACTTCACATTAACTTAGAAAAGAAATCCATCCTGCTCTGTTGTATAGGATCGGTAATGTCCTCTAAATGAGCCAAAATCCAATCCACATCAGAAATGATGGTTTCTGCATATCAGGCAAAAGACACTACATTCTTTGGACTATAACATAACAAAGGATTAAATCTGAAAGCAACTGGCCAAGCATTCTGCACTATGGCCTTCTAACCTGATGAGTTATTAAATCTATCCTCAAAACATTTTTTGTCTCAAATACCATATGGCACAACGCATAACTAAGGCCCTTCCAATAGACTCTCAGTCACTAAACAGAAAAAAAACAAAAAAGAAAATACCTCAAAGGAAGGACAAAGACTTCTTTAACAAATATTTTACCTGCTACTACAAAGTATCGAGCAACATAGAAAAACTGAAGCACTTAATAATTCAACCCGTTTTAACTCAGTTCCAACGGTTTTTAAAGTCTTAAATCACTTATAAATTAAATATTGCCTTGAAATAATAAAACACTGTAAAATATGTTAATTGAGTCATAAAAGCCTACTTTCCTGAATAATTATGTTTTACTTTACTCCTCACTGATTTCTTTACACTAGAACGAGCTAGGATTCTGTCTGGATACAATAATAACACTTGGCTGAGGCAAGAGTTTTACCAACAGTAAAAGCTCATCGCTGACCACAGAATTCCTAAACTGGCAGGCCTAAGAAAAGCAGTACTCGTGGGTTTTAATGGCAGAGCCACACCACCAAACTTCAAGGCAACTTTTGGAGAAAAGTTTTATTTTATCTTGCATCATACTAGCAAATTAAAATGAGGCAGAAGAGTGAAGAATCACTGGAAATTAGATGTAAGGAAATATCAGGATAAGGCTGAGCACAGTGGCTCACACCTGTAACTCCTGCACTTTAGGAGGCTGAGCCCAGGAGTTCAAGGATGCTTTGAGCTATGATTGTGCCACGGCACTCCAGCCTAAGAGACAGAGCAAGACCCTGTCTTCATCAATCAATCAGTCAGTCAATCAATCAATCAGATATCAGGAGAGTAAATGTGCAGGGAACTAAAAGAAGAAAGTTGGGGGAACTGAGGAGGTAATTAAATGAAAAATGTAGCAAATTTATGAGAAGGTTAACAGGGAAAGGCCACTGAATTTCACACTATGTGAGCTGCTAGTGACCAGAACATGCACTTTTAGCCCAACAATGGAGAAAAAATGGCAGACCAGGAATAAAGTGTGTGAAGAGAGAACAGAGACAGAGGGTGTTCGATAAGAAAAATGCAAGGAACCAAGATAGGCAAGGTACCATTAGACCCAACTATTTACAGTATCAACTGCTGGACTACTTTCTAGTCACCAGTAAGATTTAACCCAGTGAAAAGAATAAAACGCCCCATTTCTTTTCATTGATAAGATGCACCATGACTTGATGTGTGCAGTAACTTAATATGTACAGTGACTTAATGAGGGAGTGTATTCCTAAGAGAAGCTTTCACAAAACTGTGGTTTATATGAAAGCTTACAAGGACACAAAACGGTATGGTGTTCAAATGTCCTATTAAACGTATGGGTATCAGTTCAAAGCTGATGCTATCAGGCACAAAGGAAATGCAGGCTGCTCCCCTGCATGAGGACAGGGTTTCTTTGCAAGAGCATCATATTACTCTATTCCAAGGTCCTGCCTTGATATGGTTTGAATCTGTGTCCTCACCCAAATCTCACATACAATTATAATCCTCAGTGTTAAAGGTAGAGCCCGGCGAGCAGTGACTGGATTGTGGGGGCAGTTTCCAATGGTTTAACATCATCCTCCTTGGTCTTGTCGTGGCAAAGTGAGTTCTCACGAGATCTGGCTGTTTAAACATGTGTAGCATCTTCCCCTTCTCTCTCTTCCTCTTTCTCCAGCCACATGAGACATGCCTGCTTCCCTTCCACCTTCCACCATGATTGTTAGTTCCCTGAGTCCTCCCCAGCCATGCTTCCTCTACACCCTGTGGAACCATGAGCCAGTTACACCTCTTTTCTTTATAAATTACCCAGTCCTGGCCGGGTGGCTCATGCTTGTAATCCCAGTACTTTGGGAGGCCAAGGCAGGCGGATCACCTTGTCAGGAGTTCAAGACCAGCCTGTCCAATATGGTGAAACCCTGTTTCTACTGAAAAAAAAAAAATACAAAAATTAGCTGGGCCTGGTAGCACATGCCTGTAGTCCCAGCTACTCGAGGCTGAGGTAAGAGAATCACTGGAACCTGGTAGGCAGAGGTTGCAGTGAGATAATGCCACTGCACTCTAGCCTGGGTGACAGAGTAAGACTCTGTTTCAAAAAATAAAAAATAAAAATATTACCCAGTCCTGGATATTTCTTTGTAGCAGGGGGGAAATGGGACTAATACAGGCGCCAAAGTCCATCAGAGCTCCTGTCCCCCCTCATATTAGGCCCTGTGTACCTACCCTAGAATCAACTGAGGACAAAAATGGCAGGTTCAGTTTGTAACACCTGGACCAACACAACTCATGCTTCCAGTTCAATTCAAATTAATCTTCAGATACTTTCTGGAGCACCAGTCCTTGCCAGCCTGGCTCCCAAAACACAGCTCTTCCTCACCTCACAGCAAACTCTGCTGCACCATCTGCTGACTCAGAGCTTTTCACTAAGGCTGTTAACACTTCCGTGTTTCCATTACCCATGCTAACCCAGCCCTCCATACATGCGCCCTCCTAAACCAACCCAACTGCTCTTGTTGTCTTCCACGGTACGGAAATGACAGAAACTAACGGGAAACATAACAATAAGCTGGCTTGTCCTGCTCCGGGCTAACCAGTGAGGAAATCCACCAAGAGGGAAAATTAATTCGTCTCACGAAGACCACATCTGCCCTAAGAGAATCACTTCTGCCATACCTCGAAAAATGAGTAACTGTGCATGAACTCCATGGGAATTACAGCTAATCCTGTAAAACTGAACTTCCAGTTTTCCCACCGAACCCTCTGAATGTCAACATCTGCATATAAATTTTGACTCCCCCAAAACTTAACTACTGAAACTCTACTGTTGACCCGAAGCCTTGCTGATAGCAGTTGATGAACACATATTTTGTACTTTCTATGTATTATGTATGGTCTTCTTACCTTCAAGTACACTAGAGAAAAGAAACGGCTATTCAGAAAATCATAAGGAAATGAAAACATATTGAGTATTCATTAAGTGGAAGTGGATCATCGCAAAGGTTTTCATCCTTATTGTCTTCACGCTGAAGAAGCGAGGAGGAGGAGGAGTTGGTCCTGCTGTCACAGGGGTAGCAAAGGTGAAGAAAAGCCACACATAAGTGACTCGCACAGTTGAAACTCATGTTGTTCCAGGGTCAACTGTAGTTGTTTTTAAGATGCTCACATCTTCTTCTGAGTGTGCTCCATCCCCATTCCCCAGCAGACACATCCTCCCAGTCCTGCGTGCACTCTGTACCCTTCCCAGGTTATTCTGTCTCTCAATGTTACAACCAGCAGGCTCAAGCAATGCCGGAGGATGGCTTGAGCCCAGGAACTAGAGGGTGCCGTGAGCCACGATGATCCTGCCACTGCACTCCAGCCTGGGCCAAACAGCAAGACCCTATCTCAAAAAAAAACAAAATAAAACCAGGAAACTGCAAAACAATAGCTTCTGAGTAGTCATTTTATGAGGTGTCACATCCTTAGGAGCCCATCTGTGACCTCAGCTCGAACAGAGCAGATGGGAACACACTGCCAACCAGGGCGAGGTCCTAGCAGTCAGTGACAGGAAGGAAGGAAGGAAGGAAGGAAGGAAGGAAGGAGGGAGGGAGGGAGGGAGGGAGGGAAGGAAGGAAGGAAGGAAGGAAGGAAGGAAGGAAGGAAGGAAGGAAGGAAGGAAGGAAGGAAAAGAAGGCAGGCAGATAATAACCAGGAGCACTCTACAGAACCAGATGCCAGTTTCAAAGCACCCCTGACAGATCAAGCTCATCTTTTCTGCAGCACGAAATGCTAAGCACCAGAGGGCCACTCCATGTTTTCAACACCTAAATATGTCTCTACAGAAAAGCCATTACAAAGAGTAATCCCAATATTAGCATGTAACCAATTCACCCAAGGCAATCAGTGAACTTCCTCAGGGCGCTTGGCCACCAGGCTCACTTCAGGAGCAGAGCAGGAATGCTGCTGTTCTGGACCCTTAGGATCAGTGCTCACTTGACTGGACATGTGAAAACGCAAAACATGGGATGGCTACAGCTATTCGGTAACACAAAGCCATTTTCACCACCACAGTCAACCCCAAACCTACAACATTTCAATCTAACGTTCATTCTGTTTCTACTAGGAGAAGAGAAATGCAAATTCTCTGTTCCCAAGGCATCATTTGAAATATAAAAAGAAAAGCATCCCTTTTTCTTGTTTTGTTTTTTGTTTGGAGAGGAAGAGGCGTGCTGATCTAATTTTAGTTTTTATTCATTCAACAAATTTTTGAGGAGATAGAAGAAGATACATTGCATTTAACTTCCACTAGAAGGGTATTTTTGATCCACGTTGTAGAAGTCATTTTGTAAACAAAGACTCTCTTTAAATACCAAAGCTTTGCAATTATTCTACACACACATGTGCAGAATTATCTTGTAGAGACATATACTAAAATATTTACAGATGAAATGATATGATGTCTAGGAGTTGCTTCAAAACAATAGAGTCTGGAAAAAGAGGGTGGTAATATTGATTAAACAAGGTTGACTTTGAACAGCTCATGGCTGAAGTTGGGTAATGAGCATATGAAATTCACTATATATTCCGTCTACTATTGGTTATGTGTGAGTTTCCCATAATAAAAAAGTTTTCAAAGCAGATTGGAGGGGCGTTTTGCCAATCTTTTAGCAAAAGAAGAGCTGCAAACCAGAGCAAATAACTATTTGAGCTCCGGTTTTTACCTTGAGTGTGCCAACGAAGAGTTGAGAAGTTGAAGACCTGTCATTAATTCCTTTTTCTTTCTTAAATCTACTTGGTCCAAAGCTCACTGCCTCATTAAAAATAAATAAATAAATAAATAAATAAAAAATGACCATGTGTTCATTGTGAAGGCTCCAAGGTCTCCAAGTAAAACAACCCAAATACCAGCAAATTGGTACTAAAGGGAACTCCAACATATATGTGTCTGTTTACAACAAGCAAACAGGGGTATTATGGGAGTTTAGAGCACATTTATTGACCTACCACCAATGTTAAGCCCACATAAGCATACATGCCTGTGCAAATTTGACTCATAGATTGAATGGATGGGGGAACCAGAATATCCTTCTAGAAGGGAAGGACAGCCTACAGAATTTAGGTATCGCACTGCGGTGAGTCTTTCAATCACCAAAGAAAGGTTATTTACCCAACTCCAGGATTTAAAAATATAATCACTCATGTCCCTACTTCCTTTGTTTTACCCAAAACTATCAGGAAACAACTGGAAAACAAACCAAAACATAAACCACTTTAATTCAAAAATTGTCTAAAGCAATGTTACTAACATTTCCATGTCTTCTGAGGAATTTTATTAGCCTTTTTTGTGGGGAGGAGGAGGAGATACATATGTGTCAGGGTGTGACAGGAGTTTAGCGTACAGGTAATTTTGTCACCCAGATAGCCTAGTATCTCATAAGTAGTTTTTAAATCTTTACCCTCTTCCTACCACCCGCTTTCAAGTAGACCCCCATGTCCATGATTCCCATCTTTATGTCCATCTTTATATCAATGTTTAGCTCCCACTTATAAGTGAGAACATGCAGTATCTGGTTTTCTATTCCTATGTTAGTTTGCTTAGGATGGCCTCCAAGGGGTATTCATGTTGCTGTAAAGGACATGATCTTGTTTTTGCTTTGTTTTGTTTGAGACAGAGTCTCACTGTCACCAGGCTGGAGTGCTGTGATGCAATCTTGGCTCATGGGCTCATGGCAACCTCCACCTCCCAGGCCTAAGTGATTTTACCGCCTCAGCCTCCTGAGTAGCTGGGACTCCAGGCAGGTGCCACCATGCCCGGCTAATTTTTGTATTATTAGTAGAGATGGGGTTTTACCATGTTGGCCGAGATGATCTCAATCTCTTGACCTTGTGATCCACCCGCCTCAGCCTCCCAAAGTGATCTTTTTTTTTTTGATGGCAGTGTAGTATTCCATGGTATATGTGTAATACATTTCCTTTATCCAATCTGCTGCTGATGAGCACTGAGGTTGATTCCATGTCTTTGCTATTGTGAATTGTGCTTTGGTGAACACATGTGTGCATGTGTCTTTATGGTAGAGTGATTTCTGTTCCTTTGGGTACTGCCAGTAAGGGACTGCTGAGTTGAATGGTGGTTTGAACTTGAGTTCTTTGAGAAATCTCCAGAGTGCTTTCTCCAGGGGCTGAACTAACTTACATTACCACCAGCAGTGTTAAGCATTCCCTTTTCTCCACGACCTCACCAGCATCTGTTCTTTTGTGAGTTTCTATGAGTAGCCATTCTGACTGGTGTGAGATGGTGTCTCATTGTGGTTTTGATTGGCATTTCCCTAATAATTAATGACAGTGAACATTTTCCCATATGCTTATTGGCCACATGTATGTTTTCTTTCAAGAAGTGTCTATTCATGCCCTTTGCCCATTTTTTTAGAAACGTTTCTACACAAGAAAACCAACTGATAGTGGAATGAGCTGATCATTGTAACTTAAGGGCAAACCATTAAGACCACGGGGACTTTGGGTTTGAGGGGGTAGAAAATGTGACGTTATCACTACAATGTCTACACTGGCTGTTCCTCTAAGAAAGGCAAGAATCTTGGCAGGGTTGCTGGATAGTGTCCCCTGAAAGTTCAGGTAAGATGAGAAGAGAAAATATTCAACCCTGATATTATTCCCTTCCACTGGCCCAAAGAGTATAGGCCAATTCACAATTATTCATATGCTCTGAAAGATGCCACAGTAAGGTATAATTTGACTGAAGTAATCAAGGACTCTTTTGTGCCTTCCTGGTTTAATCCCTTGTATCATTTGTGCATGCACAAGCCAGCTTCACAGGGGAAGACAGGAAAGATTTTTTCTGTCTTCTTATATCCCTAACACTCAAGTATTAAGCACTTTTTGCATTTTATGGGTTAAGAAGGTGAGTTGTGTGTGGGTGGACAACTGATATGGTTCGGCTGTGTCCCCACCCAAATCTCACCTAAAATTGTGATAATCACCACGTGTCAAGAGTGGGGCCAGATGAAGATAATTGAATCATGGGGGCAGTTTCCCCATAAACTGTTCTGATAGTAAGTAAGTATCACAAGATCTGATTGTTTTATAAAGGAGCATTCCCCTGCGCAAACTCTCTTGCCCGCCACCGTGTAAGAAATGCCTTTCTCCTCCTTTGCCTTCTGCCATAATTGTGAAGCTTCCCCAACCATGTGGAATTGTGAGTCCATTAAACCCCATTTTCTTGATAAATTACCCAGTCTTGGATATGTCTTTATTAGCAGCATAAGAACTGACTAATACAACCACCATGAAAGAAGAAAAGGAATCCAGGAAGTTCTTATATGGTTGTTCTGTTGATAATTTATCACTCTTTTTAAGAGCTATGGCACACATGGATAAAGATGACATAAGAGAGTTGTAATATGATCTCAGGTAATCAGGAGAAAATGGAGACAAACAGGGAAAGAGAAGGAACCCAGAGAGGGCTTCATAGAGGGATGGAGCCAGGAATCTCTTGTGAAGGGAACAGAAACCACTACAGAATCAGACACTGAACAGCTTCCCTGGAGTCTGCAGGTGCCAGGGCTTATAAAAAACCAGTTCCACATCCCAGACCTTGTAGCTTCAAAAGACCTCTCCGGATGTCATGATGTCCCTCCAAGACCATTCTAAATACATACTTATCCCCTACAGAAATAAGAAAACTAAAATTTAATAAACTAATAACACCAACGTTCTTTTTTACATCCTTAACTCTGTTGTCCCCACATCCCTGAATTCCATCATTCTTCTTTGCTTCAAGATTAAAGTCCAAGCAGCAGAAGCTACTGGCCTAATATTGAGCCTGCATTTGACTATATGCATTCTGTAATACACACAGTATGATTTTTGCTTTTATCACCCTGTGCAAAGTGATTGAATCAAAAAGTTTTTGATCAGCCTTGTTTATAATCTGTTGTGTTTTTGTTTTACTTCTGGACACTTGTAGGATCTTTCTGACCCCAGTGTTCTAAAATTTTATGATGCTGTGTCTTGGTGACTGCTTGCATTCATCTTGAACAGGAAAAAGCAGATTGAAACAGAGGATGTGGTAAAGGATGTGAGCAAGACACAGGTAACTTTTAAAACAAACCTTTTAGAACCATCTCTTACAAATATTGTGCACATGTAACATTTGTCTCTTTAAACATTAATGCAAGGGAAAGTGTATACCTAGTCCCTCAACGCAAAGATGACGTTAAAAATCGACAGTGCTGTATCAACTATAGACAATACATTCTGATGCCCAAATGAAGAAAAAAAGCCATTCTGTTTTGTGTTTTAACACTTTTACATTTTCCTTTACATGTTTTCCAACGATGAAATAGTTACCTTTAAAAAAATTTTTGTAGGTCTGGTGAGGTGGTGCACGCCTGTAATCCCAGCACTTTGAGAGGCCAAGGCTGGAGAATCACTTGAGGTCAGGAGTTTGAGACCAGCCTGGACAACATGGTGAAACCCTTATCTCTACTAAAGATTAAAACAAAACAAACAACAACAACAACAACAACAACAAAAAACAGGCATGGTGACAGGGAGGCTGACGCAGGAGAATCACTTGAACCCAGGAGGCAAAGGTTACAGTGAGCCGAGATTGCGCCACTGCACTCTAGCCTGGGCAACAAAACCAGACTCTGTCTCAAAATAAAACAAAACAAAAATTTGTAGCTAAACGAGTTGTGTCAGAGTCTAACAGTCCACCAGGGATTTTTCCCTCCCTTCTTTGTTTTAGGGAAAACATCCTCCCCACCCCAGGGATTTTAGCTAAGAGGAGCCCCACAGCTAGGGAGTACCTTTCCCACTCTCTTTGTAACTAGGTAAGGGCTGGTGGAATCCCAGGGGATCGAGTTCTGCCAGTGGGAGGTAAGCTGCTGTCCTCAGCCTCTCCATTTCCAGCTTTCTTGCTGGGGAACCTGGAGGAAAACCAGCCTTCTACCATCCAGACATGGAATTTGGAAGAAAGAGTAGTAAACTTCTAAATTAACTTGAGACACAGCATTTTAGGGCCTTTTGGGAATAACAGTTGTAATCCTAACACATAAACCATACCATCAAAGCCCTCACATCAGCTGGAAGCAAAAATCACTCAGGAAAAAAGAAATTCTGAGAAAGAAAAATAGAGAGTCCAGGAAGAAAGGATAAAAGGGACCATGACATTTAGAAGGAAAAAAGAAACCCCCCAAAATGACAAAATCTCTTTGTTTTTAAAAACCACTTAAAAATCTTTGTAGTGTTTGAACACAGTATTTACATGTGGGTAGAGTAGAAACATGCTCCTCTAAATGGAAAACAGTTTCTTTTGTTAGCAGAAAAAGGAGCTAAATTGGGAAACTAAGCAGGCAAGCATCTCAAAAAAGTTAAATTTGATCTAAACATACTGTGCTTTGATGAGAGAGGGCCACGGCCAGTTATGGTAAAAGAATTTTTAACTGGCACTCATTTGCTGGTTAGTTATTTATCATTCACCCTTCAGAATCCTTCACAGAAATTCACCCAAGAAGGGCACATAAACACAATTAACTGAGAAAAAACCATTAACGGCACTTATAAATCTAAAGATCCATTTGGGATCTAAAATTAATTTTGATGGGCTAACAAACTGCACATTAGATGTACAGATGAAAAATGCAAAGTACATACTGCTTTCTTCATTTCACAGAACAAATCTAATGAAATATTCCTCCAAATAACACTACACCAGGCATATAAATCATCACCATCCCTTCATCTCTACGAGTCAATAAAACATTTGAACAAGAAAAGAAGTTTAAAAAAACATTTTATTTTCTTTGGAGCTTTTCAAAGAGTTTGGGTTGGTTTATGTCTGAGGGTGGTGGGGAAGTTAGCTGGGTTGGTTTATGTCTGAGGGTGGTGGGGAAGTTAGCTGGGTTGGTTTACGTCTGAGAGTGGTGGGGAAGTTAGTTGGGTTGGTTTACGTCTGAGGGTGGTGGGGAAGTTAGTTGGGTTGGCTTATGTCTGAGGGTGGTGGGGAAGTTAGCTGGGTTGGTTTATGTCTGAGGGTGGTGGGGAAGTTAGTTGTTTCACTTTATGACAGTCTCCAAAGAAGAACTTTTGAGACATACTTTTCTAAGAAATATGCTGAACAGAAGCTAATGATATGATATCACTCTCTGCTATGAAAAAGAAAATAATAGTTACAGATCATTTTAATGACTATGACTTGTTCCTATAATCCATGATGGGCTTTGGGGGGCTCTTGGTAACCACTGTGTGAATATGTAATTAAGGGCTTTTCAACAAATCGACATTGTTTAATTAACTCTGTTTAATCGCTCTGTTAGTTGATAAGAGATCATCAGAAAAATAATTAGGAAAACCCTTAAAATCATACTAATCTCCAGTTCTTTGATAATTCCTCTGATTAAATCTCCTTAGAAATACAGGTTGGCTACTGGTAATTCTTGTGGCATGCCCTAAGAACATTTTAAAAGACAAACATTTAAGCCTCACGTTGTATGATCATTCTATCTTCTGTTGGATGTAACCAGATTTGTGTTAATCTTCAGAAAGCAAGTGGATTTTTTTAAAAAACCACTTCCCCTCCGTCCTTTCTCAGGGAAAGGCAGCTTCTCCAACACAATCACTGTTTGGCCTGGACATGAGCTCTTTGGCACAGTCCAGTTGCCATGAATGGCAGGAAACCCGCCATGGTCATTTCTACAGCCTCTGGCTCTCAGTTCCGTGTCCTGTCACCACCATGACAAGGATGAGAGCTCCACAAACGACACTTCTATGAGAAATGGAGAGAGCCCTGGTGACGGAGATCTCAAGCCAAGGATGGTCACTCCACCTCTCCCACTCCACTTTCCTTCTCACTCCCAAGTGTCGCGAATCTGTGACGAACCTCCCTATCCATGTTTAAATCCCCTCTCTTGAAATCATGAGAACCACGAGACCCCTTCTGCGATGCCAGAGACCATAAAGGTAAAAATGCTCTGAAACAAAATGACTCGCCATCAATCAGTGCTGTTCTGCTTGATCTTCAAACGGTGTGGAATGGCACGCGTGGTGAAACGCTCAGCACAGACTGCCTAACTCCATGGCCCCCGGTATTTCATCCCAACACAATCTTAGGCTTGGTCCAGAACCACTGCCTCAGACTTAAAGTGGACAGAACACCCTATGGGAAGGACAGGATGTGGTTTAGATCCTCTCACTTTCAATCCCTGACTGTTGTATCCACCTCTGGCCTTCCTGAGACCCTCAGAGCGAGACCACGGATGTCTGTACCCTGCCTATCAGCAACGGAGGACACTGGGATTTCAAGGACCGTATCTGATGCACTGACGATGCCGATGTAAAAATCATCCAGTGTCGGCTGGGCACGGTGGCTCATGCCTTTAATCCCAGCACTTTGGGAGGGCAAGGTGGGTGGATCACCTGAGGTCGGGAGTTCGAGACCAGCCTGACCAACACGGAGAAACCAACCCTGTCTCTACTAAAAATACAAAATTAGCTAGGCATGGTGGCACATGCCTGTAATCCCAGCTACTAGGAGGCTGAGGCAGGAGAATTGCTTGAACCCTAGAGGCAGAGGTTGCAGTGAGCCAAGATCACACCATTGCACTCTAGCCTGGGCAACAAGAGCGAAACTCTGTCTCAAAAAAAAAATAATAATAATTAATTAAAAATTTTTAAAAAATCATCCAGTGTCTAGGATGTCTCTAGGGGAAGCCAACTCTCAAAGAGGCAAGAAGGCTACATCAGCACCTATCGCTGGCCATGATAGCTTGCTACATGTTGAAATACAAATATGTGTAATTTTGGGGTAGGTGGTCATTGCTCCAGGCTCACTGTGTTGGTTTATAGCTTTCGCACTTTTAACAACCTCATAGGCCCATGCTGACATTAAAGAAGCCACCGAGACCCACACACCAACACAGCTCCCTCTCCAAGCTTGCTTCATTCAGGCCCTCAGGAAGTCCTGCCCACAGCTCTCCTCCCATCGTGTTCATGGCTGGGTCACGGCGGTGAAGTCAGCCTTGATCCGTCCTCTTAAGTTTCCCAGCTTCCTGCCCAATCACGTCCTAGTTCCTAATTTTTTTTTTTTCCACAGTGTCCATCCTGCGGATGGTGTCTCGTCTGTTCTGGCCAGTCCCAATCCCCAGGTCTGGGGCATGTGACCTGAATTGTCCATCTGGAGGCACCATCCACATGCTGGGACCTAAACACTTCATCTTAGAAAATTAGAAAATCCATAGCAAAAGATATCTGAACTATGGGCTCTGACCCCACCCAGCTATCCTTCTGGGGCAGCCTCATTCTGCACCCGTGACGACTCCAATATCTGTCCTCCACTGTACTTTACTGCCATCCTGCTTCCCCTGCCAAACGCCTTCCCAAAGTGGCTATGAACTGGCCATGATAGCTCGATACATCTGGAAATACAAATATGTTTGATTTTTGTGTAGCTGGTCATTGCTCCAGGCTCACTGTGTTGGTTTACGGCTAGAATAAAGACTGTTTTATACTTTAAGTCTGCATGACAGAGAAGAGAAGGGTTCTACCATAGCTACGATAAGAACACATTTCAACTCCTAGAACAGCAGGTCTTTACAATCTTGTTTTCCTCCATGCCAAATCCCCCCAAGGTTAGCCTTTGCTATTGCCACCTACTTGGTAGATATCAAAGACATTCACAACTTTTTGGAGGACTGAGTGACATATATCAATTATTCTGCCTTACTGTGCAATAGCTGGCAATTCCCATGGCAGTAACCACACACCCTTTGGATCTGTGGATGGGGCTATCTGCTCCTGCGTTAAATGACATTAGATTGCTCTGATGTTGATCCCACTTTTCCCAGCTCCTCTATCTCCTTGCTTGTAATTGGGTGGCCCATTATCATTTATTTGTGATATCAATATGCATGACGAACATATGATCCACCTTCTAATTTTCTGCTTCCAACATGCACTGGGCTTCAAAATCAAATAACATGACTGTCGTCTATGAATGTGGCAGGATTTGAAAAGGCCCTCCAGTGAATAATACACATACACTAGTACTAATTAGTTTTGTGTGGTGTTGTTTTTGCATGGAGGCTTTGTTCTTTATTCATTTAACAACCACTGAACTTTAACCATGTGCAAGGCATTGTAAGAAATCAAAAGGTAAATAAAATACCATCCTTAACCAGAAGAATGAGGATGGATGAAAATTGCATTTCTCATTACCACCTTCATTCTTAGCACTGCTCTGAATAGTTTATACAAATCCCATTTAATGCATAAAACGATCCTGTAAGGCAGGTCTCATTACGTTCAGTTTACACATGGGAATACTGAAGGTCACAAAGTTGAGAGGAAAGATACCTAGCCCAGGTTCACGCATTGAATTAAGTGGTGGCATTAGGATCCAAAATGTATATTTCTGATAACAAAACATTCACACAGCCTTACTTCCACAAGCAAACGGCTGAGGTCAGGTACCCAGAAACAATGATAGCACACGGCAGAAACAATTGTTTTAAAGGCAGTATGATCAAAATTCTCTGAGCTTACAGGGGATAAAAAGGCAAGTCTTTGACAGTATTCTGGACAGTGGACGTGGCCGAGTGAGGAGTTACTGGCTAAAGGGAAGACACTGTGCCCTGTGGCTGTATTTCGAGTGCCCTCTATTAGGGCACAGATACTTCTCTCTGTATGCCACCCTTTGTCAAGGCCTATTAAAGCCTCTTACATTAAAAAAGAAAAAAATCTGATGAGAAGGGAACTTCCCACATGAGGTTACAGAGGTTACTGGCCATCAAAGTAAGAGCAAGGTCACATCCATTGGTCACTGTGAAGACGAGGACAGTGTGATGCAAGCAGATGAAACGGCTTTTATCGGGGCTCTTTTCAGCAGCCAGGGAGGCCTGCACCCCTAGTTCAGGCTACGTGACTCACACCAACACTTCCCAGTCCTGTATGCTGGCCGGAGGAGCCTCTTACTATACGGAACTGAGTTCCAGAGATGCCAGTGTTTTATTTCAACACCAGCAGAGAGTGGGGGTCTTTCTATTCATCCACAGGCAGATTCCCCCAGGAGTGCTCCTAGTGCCAATGTCAGGTCAGCACGTGGCTCTTGTACGTTTCCACAGTAGTTGAACAGACCTCTAAAAATGTTGAGGCTAAAGACACATTGAGACAGCGTCTGACTCTGTCACCCAGGCTGGAGTGCAGTGGTGCAATCGCAGCTCGCTGTAGCCTTGATCTCCTGGGTTCAAGCAATCCTCTTGCTTCAGCCTCTGGAGTAGCTGGGACTACAGGCATGCACCACCACACATGGTTAACTGTTTTTAATGACAGATGGTATCTTGATATGTTGCTCAGGCTTAGACATAAGAAAAACAAAAGAAAAGAAATGCTATCTCAAAGGAGTTCCCACCTAGACTAGAGGAGTCATGTTCCCCATACTTCAGAGATCAGAGTTTCAAATCCGCTCCCAATGCCTCTTGGTAAGCCAGAGTAAGAGACTCAAGAGTAAGGCAGAAATGGCCAACAAATAAATAAGTACACTGGGGGCCACCATGGAAAACGCCCATTGCCAAAATTGAGTTCATTACTGAGCACACACCATCGGCCAAAAGTGGACTGTATTACCAACGTGCTTCAATATAAAATTCTTAATAACAACCGCATCGTATATTCCCCCACCCAAAACACACCAGGCACAGAGTAGAACCTCAGTATGCACTGATGGATATTAAATGTTGCCATTTCTATGGCGACAGTAACATGGTGATACAGTGGACTGAAATGGCAGCCGGCAGCCATTTTTACCCATCCAACCAAGATCTTCCCGTCAGTTCTCGTCTTCCTATTAGCAAAGAACTCAGAGAAAGACTTGCAAATATATTACCAAAGGAATCCAATGACAGAAATAGAAACTCAGCAAATGCTCAATTATGATAAATCTTTCCAAAGCCCTGAGAACATCTAAGCATCTAAATCACAAGGAAAAAAAGTCTTAATGGGTGAATGCTAAGGGCTGTGGTTGAGTACCATCTGTGAAACTGGTCCTCAAACTTTATGGTTCATATGCCCCCCCATACAAGAATTCTGAAAAACTCACATCCTCCCATCCTGCATTTTCAATTTGGCATTGAGAAATGTTTCACTTATTTCAATAGTCACAAAGGATATAATTTCCTTTATACTGCAACTATGACATTTGGAATAAAACTCTTATATTACTCCTATAAATATATTCAGTAAATGATCTGGTATCTTCCATCCTATTTAAAAACATATGTAATAGGCTGGGCGCAGTGGCTAACGCCTGTAATCACAACACTTTGCGAGGCCAAGGTAGGTGGATCATGTGAGGTCAGGAGTTCAAGACCAGCCAGTGCAACAGGGTGAAACCCCATCTCTACTAAAAATACAAAAAATTAGCCAGGTATGGTGATGTGTGCTTGTAATCTCAGCTACTTGGGAGGTTGAGGCAGGAAAATTGTTTGAGCCTGGGAGGTGGAGGTTGCAGTGAGCAGAGATTGTGCCACTGCACTCCAGCCTGGGTGACAGAGCAAGACTCCCTCTACAAAAAATAAATGAATGAATGAATAAACAAATAAAAATATACATGAGTAAGTATTACTCTAATAGCCTGTATAGAGTTCTTTTTCTTCCCTGAAGTTATAGAACCCGCCTGTATCCCCCAGTCTTATCCCAATAGTCTCATATTATCTTATCCAATTTTTCTGCAACAATAACAAAAAATAAGCAGTATATAATTAAACACCTTAAAAAATTTCATTGACCATAAAAGAAAAATTTTCTTTGGGCTTACATTATTAAAATTGTCATTAGTCTTGATCAAAACAGCATAAGTAACATGGCAATGTCATGATTAAACATAAAAGGATAAACTGGTGTGTCTGGATGTCATGGCTGGCACGGTGGGTATAAAATCTCAATACCTCAGATGGTGACATTCTTCTCAACCAACATGGGAGAGGAAAGAGTGGGAGAGAGGCCAGGACAGGTGGGAAAGGACGGCCTGGTCTGTTCTCAGGCAGATCAGTATCACAGAAGAGACAGAACTGGTGGATGTAGAAACTGGCTCCCTAAATCCACATGTGCCCAAGTCACCCTTAGAAAGACTCCTAGTTCACAAGAGCTCTATTTGAACCCTAGAACAGGCCCAGACATACCAGGTGCGAATACAAATGTAGCTCACGTAGCATGTGTTTAAGATTTATAGGTTATTAATCAAGCAAACAGGCTTTTAAGTAAAGTATGCTCTGTCCTCCTACACTGACAAATATATCTTCATAATGTCAATCAAAAAGTCTGGAAACGCACTAGTTCGCAGATGACAGAAAGTTGGCAAAATGCCAGGGATGACTAAATTCAATTATTACATCATGAGTCTGGGTGTTGTGTGGATGGGCCAGCAATGTTTACATGAGTAATCAAATCAAGACTTATATAAGCCATGAATGATTACATCTTTATCTATTTGGCCTTCCTTTCAGCAAAATTTGTTAGTTAAAAATTTAGATTTTCACATAAATGTTCTAGTCGCAGAAATCACCTAACAGACTAAAAGATAAAACATCATTATTCTCAGTCTACTTCATCTTAATTCTTTTCATCAAAATATGTAAATTGAAGAAAATGCCAAATTCAAATTTTTTAATCATTTTGTTTTCAATAATGCTATTTTCCTTCTAAATAGTCTATGATTCCAAATGTCCAACTACTCTAAAATTCTAAAGTGGCTACTAAAATTAATAAGCAAAATGTAAATTAAAATTGGTGAATATCAAACATTTTAATTTAAAATATTAAAATAAAATTAAATATTTTATGTACTTTGTCAGCATCTAATCTCATTGAGCGGGTTTATAAGTAAATGAAACTATCCACAGTTCTAGCATTCAACGTTCACTCAGTTACCAAGGCAAAAAAATCAACATTGGCTTCACCCATGGCACATCTCGGGCTCCAGATACCCATGTGTGAGAGCAGTGTGATTTGCATGGTAAAATATTTAATTTTCATTTTCTAAAACAAAGTTAATGTTGTTTAATATTTTAAAATATTCCCTAGTCAATGTATACAACTGTTGGAAATTCTGTCCTAATTTCCTCTAGAATAGAAACTGCTCAGCACTATTGCAAAGTGATTCTTCACTATGTAAAAAAGGTATTATATTTGTGCTTTCTGAAAGAAGTAATTTCACCATTAATTTATCTTTTACTCTGACAGTGGCAACACCACAACCCACAAAAAAAAAAAAAAAAAAAAAATCAGCGTTCAGACACAGCTGTTTTTTCCCAAGGGCATGAGAGATGCTGAGAATCTCTCAGTTTGAGCCTGACGTGTAGGTACGGGGTGTTGGAGACCAGTCCTGGACACAGGACCTGAGGGAGAGGCAGCTCCATGCTCCTACATATATGCAGTTGTCTGTGCATGTGATCCTCTGTGTTCTCCAAAAGGCACACCCCAGGCTGGAGGCCCCTCTTGTCGTACTGTAAGTATAATGCTAACCTCAAAGGCTGCTCACATGTTTGTTTTTTTCTCAGGGTTGAGGACAGGCCACATAATGATTAAGCTGCAGGCCCTCAAAGGAGTTCAAGGCGACCCATGATAAAGGCACATTAGCTACTGCCTTTTCTTTTCTTTTCTTTTTTCTTTGAGACAGAGAGTCTCACTTCACCACCCAGGTTGGAGTGCAGTGGGGTGATCTTGCCTCACTGCAACCTCCACCTCCAGGGTTCAAGCACTTCTCTTGACTCAGCCTCCCAAGTAGGGACTATTGACATGTGCCACCATGCCTGGCTAATTTTTGTATTTTTTAATAGAGACAGCCTTTCACCATGTTGGCCAGGCTGGTCTTAAACTCCTGGCTTCAAGTGATCCTTCCTCCTCAGTCTCCCAAAGTGCTGGGATTATATTACAGGCATGAGTCACCACACCTGGCCAGCTACTGCCTTTTTAAATGCATGCCACAGAACCCTGTATCCAGAAATACATCCTCATTAGCAAAATCCCTTGTAACTAATCCCAGGGGGCACCTGTAGAGTGAGAAGAAGTTATGGAAATTGACACTGAACTCAAACAAATCACAGTGGCCCTACTGAGCAGCAGGCAGTGATCCTATAAGGTAGGTGAAATGTCTCTGCCTCTTCTTCCTACCCACTTCATACTGGTTTTCAAGAGAATCTCGGACCTGTCACCCTGACATTTACACTTTCACAGAAGTAAAGATAATCCATGCATTTACTTGACAATCTCTCGGATTCCTTCCAGAGCTTTCTGTTAAGGGCATCTATATTCAGAAATATCAACTGAACATTGTCTGTTAAGGCAAAAACTAGCACAGTGATTACAAGTGTACACAAAATGTTCTGCCTCTCCAGAAGGCATTAAGATGACACCAGGGGAGAGCAAGTGGGTGATTCCGATCCAGCTCTGAATCCATGCCTGGGAGGGTTAATTTTATGCATCAACTTGGCTGGGCCACGGTTCCCAGACATCTGGTCACACGTTACTCTGGGTGTTTCTGTGAAGGTGTTGTCAGATGAGAGTAACATTTATACTAGTATACACTGAGGGGCAAATCGCCCCCCTGCATGTGAGTGGGCCTCATCTAATCAGCTGAAGGCCTGAAAAGATCAAAAGGCTGACCTCCCCCAAGCTAGAGGGGATTCTCCAGCAGGCAGCCGTCGGAATTCATCTGCAACATTGGCTCCCCCTGCTTCTATAGGAGACGGCTTTCAGACTCAAACTACAGATGTTTCCTAAGTGTCAGCCTGTAGATCTTCCCCATCAGATTTTGGGCTCACCCATCATCCACAATCACATATTCCTAAACATAAAATCTCTTGCTACATATGTACCGATCCTATCAGGTTTACTTCTCTGGAAAACCCTGATCAGTACAATTCCAAATTCACCTCTGATTCATATCATCTAAGTTCCCAAGACTTTGAACTGAAGGTCGTATTCACCAAGCTTTAACATGATTCTAGACTCAGGAGACAAGCTATGCACAAACCAACCATTCCCTGAGAGCTGGGCTCAGAAAGGCAGACTCCCCCTAATGACCGGCAGAACTGAAGGACTCAAGCTGGAGGCAAGACCACTGGCATGGCTCTGGAAAGTTGGCACAGCCCTGGAGTGAAACTCAATGGAACCTGGCATTGCCCTGAGACACCTGCATGGCCCTGGAATGGAGGCGTGGCTCTAGAACATCAGCATGGCTTTGGAATGGAGATGGGGCTCTAGAACACCTGCATGGGCCTGGAATGGAGGTGTGGCTCTAGAATACTTGCATGGGCCTGGAATGGAGGTGTGGCTCTAGAACACCTGCATGGGCCTGGAATTGAGGTGTGGCTCTAGAACACCAGCATGGCCTTGGAATGGAAGTGTGGCTCTAGAACACCTGCACGGGCCTGGAATGGAGGTGTGGCTCTAGAACACCTGCACGGGCCTGGAATGGAGGTGTAGCTCTAGAACACCAGCATGGCCTTGGAATGGAAGTATGGCTCTAGAACACCTGCATGGGCCTGGAATGGAGGTGTGGCTCTAGAACACCTGCACGGGCCTGGAATGGAGGTGTGGCTCTAGAACACCTGCGTAGCCCTGGAATGGAGGTGTGGCTCTAGAACACCTGCACAGGCCTGGAATGGAGACGTGGCTCTAGAACACCTGCATGGGCCTGGAATGGAGGCATGGCTCTAGAACACCTGCACAGGCCTGGAATGGAGGCGTGGCTCTAGAACACCTGCATGGGTCTGGAATGGAGGCGTGGCTCTAGAACACACGCACGGGCCTGGAATGGAGACGTGGCTCTAGAACACCTGCACGGGCCTGGAATGGAGACGTGGCTCTAGAACACCTGCATGGGTCTGGAATGGAGGTGTGGCTCTAGAACACCTGCATGGGCCTGGAATGGAGACATGGCTCTAGAACACCTGCATGGCCCTGGAATGGAGACGTGGCTCTAGAACACCTGCATGGCCCTGGAATGGAGACGTGGCTCTAGAACACCTGCATGGACCTGGAATGGACATATGCCCTGGAACATGGAGCCACAATAGGACATTTAATAAGAGGCAGTAGGGGAGTCAGAGGCTTATTCAGGAGGCCAGAGCAGAGAGCACAGTGGGACAAACTCCCCAGTCCAACAAACTAGAGGACAATCAGCAGCACGAAGAAGAGTGAACAGACGGAGTTGAAGGGGAAATAAAAGAAGGTCAGTGAGGCAGGGTCAGGCCTGGAGCAGCCAGACGTCCTATAGTTAAGTCCAGGCGGGCTTGTCTGTGCAAAGGTACCCTGGGGTTTCCCTTGCAAGTGATGTCCGAGGATCATTCAGGACATTCAAGGGTCCACCCGGAGCAGGAACAGGGCCGGATGGGAGCTGAGCCCTCCACACGCCCGAGGCCATCATCATCTGAGCTGCATCTGGAGCAGGCCAGGGCCAAGTTCCTTACAAGGGGAGGTGGGGTGCCAAGGGAGGAGGGGCCAGATGAGTCTGAGGCTCTGACAATTACAGAAGTGAAGGAGTTAAGATGGAGGCAAAAATGAGACACGAGGCCATGGAAACACAGAGCACCAACTCCCCCTCGAATTCCACTCAGAATCAAACACATGCTTGACTTAAATTACATATGTTGCTGGGTTGAGAAGCAGGAGGAAATAAATTCATTTATGACTAGCACTCAAAAGGAAAACCTTCTCGTCACTGCTTCATGCTTACAGTTTTCACGTAGCGCAGAAAAACCCAAATAGCATCTGATGCAATTTACATAACTTTACATAATCTCATGGTTACCATTCGGCAAAGAACTTCCAGACCACATCTCTTCCATTTATTTGCCGCCAAAAAGACAAATTGGAAAATATTCTGGATGGCAGCTTTCTAACCTACTCTTAAAAATCACCAAGCAGCCAACTCTACAACTTTTCTCAGTGATATTTTCAGTCTGACCATTCTAATCTAAAGTCATATTGATACAATCTAATCAATAAACAAATATTTACAGACCCTTTGCTATTTTGAAAGCATTGATTTTAGAACTGGCCAGAATCCTCTTAGCTTAAAATCTACTTCAAACTGCCTGATCTGAGAACATACACACTTTCTTCAACTATAAAATAAGAAAAATACCATCCGCTTCACAAGGATACTCTGAGGATTAACAGGATTAAATGTCATTACCTGGTACCACAGGAGGAACATACGAAAATATTTTCTAATTGGAGAGCTATGACACAAACAGAATAAAATCGTGATTCGTTCATTCGTTGTTCAAGATCACCGTAAAGAGAGTGTGTGGGGCCAGGCACGGTGGCTCTCACCTGTAACCCCAGCACTCTGGGAGGCCAAGGTAGGCAGATCGTTTGAGCTCAGGAGTTCAAGACCAGCCTGGGAAACACAGGGAGAGCCCCCATCTCTACAAAAAAAACCACAAAATTAGCCAGCCATGGTGGTGCGTGACTGTAGTTGCAGCTACTCTGGAGGCTGAGGCAGAAGGATAGCTTGAGTGCAGGAGGTGGAAGCTGCAATGAGCCAAAATGATGCCACTGCACTCCAGACTGAGTGACAGAGTGAGACCCTGTCTCAAAGGAAATAAAAATAAAAAAGAGACTGTGTGGCATATTGTGAGTAGTGAAAAACAAATGCAAACACCCAACAGGGATTTCTGGGGGGAAAAAACTATTCATTTTTTGCTCATAAACACAGAGTGATTCACCACTACCTATATATGAAGGGTTTTGATTCATATGAGGACTCTTTTATGATGTGATGCGTAAATGATAGATATCAAAATTAAATATCATTTACATCAAAAGTTACAAACACACATATACAAAATCTCTCTCACACACATCTACAAGCCAAGTCCGTTCTGGTCTACACCACCACGAGTGTGTACACAGGCTCCCCACCTGACCAGATAGAATTCAGAACCATGTGAATTGTTTTAACAGGTCCACTCAGTTCCAGAGCACAGGTTACTTTGTTTGCTATGTGAATCTTTCAAACACCATCATCAAAAATGGCTTTTTGACAATACAATATTAGCTGGCTTTTTAAAATATTTATTTAATGTTTTTTAAATATTCAAACATTTTTAAATAAAATATCTAACTATGACTTTTGGGTTATTTACAGACATACTTGTCAAATAACCTTACCCTTTCTTATACCAATGTGTTTTGTTCTCTTTATACCAAGCTATCTAATATTTAATGAGTCTCTCTCTGCTTCCCTCAACCCCGGGTGCTCAGTTAGCATTCATTGTGCTCCTTGAGTTTTAAGCATATATACTAAATGTTCTTATTGATAAACAAACAGAACTCCAGTTACAATGTCAGATAACCAAAGAAAATAACGTGATTGTTTACGTTCCCTTCATATTACTGAAATGTCATTTACATTATAAAATATAAATTTTAAAAACGGACAGTCTCATAAACACCCCACCTAATTCTGCTTCTCAGAGTCCACAGTTGAGCTGTGGTCACAGCCAGGTAAGTCCTCTTGTCCGGTGCCTTTCCCATCCCATGTGCCACCTGCCAGCATCTTTTCCTCTCCAATCAACCACAGTAAAAACAGCAATTCCTAAAAACAGTCCTAAAACCAGGCTTTCAAACTTGGCAGGAGCTGCCCACATAAACATAAGGCCATCTTCACACTTTCTCCTCACACTTCATGAATAAACATTCCTTTATGCAAATGAGTTGTATATTAACTAACTCCACTGATTTTGATTTACCGTTGAATGGTAAATCGAGTCATTCTGGCAAGACTGCAGAGTACTCAATTCAAAGGACAGAAATTTTAATAATGGGGAAAAATAAAAATTAGCAGCAGGTCTCCTAAGGCATTATATAATTCCAATACTTTTACTGCAACAGTAGAAAGCGCTCATAAATTTGTCTCCATTTACAAGCCGAGGGGTGTTATTTGGAGCCGCATCGTCACATGTACTCACCTGCAATCTTCCACAAGCATCCTTTTGGGTGCTCCGCAGGCACCAGCTAAATCTCCAAGCTCCCCATCCCCAGACATTAAAAGGTAATGTCACTGCTTTTCAATAAGTAACAATGAAGTCGTCAGTGGATTAAATGATTTCCGTACATTCTCACCATAAACAATAATTACGTGGCAGCTGCCCGTTGCGAGCGTTGCATGTGCTTATGAATAAATCAAGCCTTATTGATTTACTAAACCAAAACGTTTTACATTTTGCTCCACTAATAAGAGCTATAATCCTCCTCAGCGCTGAGTGATGCTTTAATGTAGTATGTTCCTTAATACTTTTAATATGAAAGATTAGCCCCGATTAGCTCACAAGCAGGCACGCTGCTCTCTGAACGGCCAACTGGCCACCGAGCCCCAGTCTCTGAACGCGTCCTTATTAACGGAGCTCTCTGCCTGCTGACCGGAATCCCCCGGTGATGACATCTCCTGGAGCTGCCGCCATGCTGTTTCTCCTTCCTCGGACCATTTAACAGAATAATGATGGCTTGCATTAATTCACAGCTTACATTAATTTAAAATGGCAATGCAGGAAAACATGAGACTGCAAAGAGTCCCATGTGCTCTGTAACACTATCATCTAAAATAATAAATCCACTCTCTTTCAGTGCAGTGACTCTAAGTGGTAGAATACTACTCTAGACAATCCCAAGGTGTCCTCGAAGATCTGGAGCTCTGCAACCTCAGCCTGACAAGGAAAGGTATTCTCTCCCTTTTCCCATGAAACAAGGGCAGAATTCCCAAACACTCCCAGGCTGTTATCCACAACCGACTGACTTGACTCAGCTTCCACGGATTACTCAGTTGAGGACTAAAAACTCTCAGTTCTCTGGTTCCAATGGGGAACTGGGTTCAGCAATTCTTCACGGGGGAAAAGTCTACCCAGATACTTACCGTAACTTCCCAACCTAATGACAGTGTCAACCAATCTGTTAAACTGTCATCACCTCCAACAGTAATTCAGAAACTTGATGTGTGTGCTTAGGACAGACTCCTGGGCTTGATGTTCATGGATCTTCACTCTAAAAGAAACTCCATTCCTTGTGCATTAAACAGGAAAACTAGCACTCACACCCTCCTTCCTTTCATCCTTCACAGGGATCACAAAACAAGGCATTTCGGACTGGAAAGCTCTTTAGAGATTCTATACCACAACCCCCTTCATATCGTTTGGCTGGGTCCCCACTCAAATCTCATCTTGATTGGTAGCTCCCATAATCCCCACATGTCACGAGAGGGACCCAGTGGGAGGTAATGGAATCATGGAAGCAGGTCACCATGTTGACCAGGTTGGTCTTGAACTCCTGACCTCGTGATCCGCCCACCTTGGCCTCCCAAAGTGCTGGGAATACAAGCGTAAGCCACTGCACCTGGCCTGATCTGATGGTTTTATAAAGGGTAATTCCCCTGCACATGCCCTCTTGCCTGCCACCACGTAAGATGTGCCTTTGCTCCGCATTTGCCTTCCACCATGACTGTGAAGCCTCCCCAGCCACGTGGAACTGTGAGTCCATTAAACCTCTTTTTCTTCATAAATTACCAGTCTCTGGTATATCTTTATTAGCAGTGTGAGAACAGACTAATATACCTCTCATCCAAAGATGAGGATCCCAAGAAGGGGACTCACCCATGGAGCTAAGTTAATGGCAAAGGCAAGGTAAGAACTCAGATTTTGGGCTGCAACCACAGGCCCCTCCCTTTATACCACTCTGACTCCTGGAATCAGTAAAAAAAATCTCCCTCTCACCAAGAAGCCTCCCAAACAGAAACATTATGCATCATGGATTGCTATAACTCCTGTTCATATTCTGCGGTGCCTTTCAAGTTTAACCACAGTAAAGATCGACCAGGTACCGTTGCAGAATTTATAATGGTATCAGCTATTTAAGACAGGAAAAAAACCACACGAACAAGAATCCTTGGTCAAAAAATAGATTCTACTATTCCCTCTGGAACAACTGCTGCCTGTGGCTACACAGCAATAATTATTCTGTCCTACAGCAATCAATAAAACCTCTTGCCCCATGATCCTGCTATTTCCTGACTTTGCTCTCCATACTAAAGATTTCCAAGTCATATTGATTACCTACTAAATTTTTTTGAGTTCTTTAAAAAATAATCACTGAAGAATTCCTCAAATTAGCATACATTGTTACCAATTGAAAAGACTTTAAATATTTCCATCACATTCATGGTTTCCCTTTTTCCAAGGTTTTCTCATTTTTCTTTTTGAACTTGTCATTTTAAGTGCGGCTGTGTCCTGCCTAATAGCACAAAGTCAGTAGAATACAAATTTGACGGGGTTTCCGAGACTCTGACTGCTGCCACATTTGTCTTCCGAGGGAGAAGGAAGAATTGATTAATAAACTCTACCCTCTTTCTCAAGCAACAGCATGGATTTTTACCAAGTGAATCCATTAGCTCTTAGAGTACTAAGATTCAAGACCCCAGAACTTGTCTCTACAGCTATTCACTAGAGAAGCTATTACAAAATGAAACCATCTTACATGCTTTCCAAGCGCCTTTCAAGACTCAAGTGCAAACCTGAGTCGTGAGTCATGAATGTGATGGTAAAACCCTCAGTGACAAAAGGGCCTGAGGCTCCCACCCTCTCTATGTGGCCCCTCTGTATGCCCATCTCCTGGTGCTCCCAAGTGTGTACATGGCCCTCCAGCATAAACGCACCTCCCGTGTGTACAGGGGCATAAATGTGTGGCACCTGCGTGCAGAGCTGGGGGTAGGAGGAAAGTCTCTAAATCTCTAACTAGACCTGATATTTCCCCAATATTCCATCAGTATAATTTATGCGTCAAGGCTGATTTATTTCACAACAGATCAGAAATCATAGGTAAATTAATCAAATGTTACCCCATAGCCTCTCACCTCAGTGGCAGTTTTAATTCAAAGGCAGTTCTAACAATGTCACTCAGGACCCATTTAGGCTGGGTCTGGGGCTGAGTGAATCAGACATTACCAAAAGCATGAGCATGCACTGTGCCTCCCGGGGTGTGCCTCCTGACCCTACAATTTGCTTATGCAGAGCTGGAGTGGGAACTAAAGATAAAACCTGACTTAGTAACAGCTATTGTCCACCATGCACCTGAATAGAGAGGCTGGAAATCCACGCTTGCAGCTCCAGAGAGAAGGTACACGCGGCACTACTGACAGCAGAAGGAAGGAAGGTGAAGTAGGGCACACACGCTTCCCGCCTTGGTGACAGGAACCGTTCTTTTCCTTCCTATTTCAGACTACCATGCGAGCCGCACTTTCACCTTCTTTACGAGATCACTCAATTACTCGATGAACCTTACTGCGAATTCCTCAAACACAGGCAGCGCGTGCCAGAGCTGGTGGACACAGGTGAGTGGGCTCACACCAGGCAGCTTACTCTCTGGGGAGATAAAGTGCACTCTGTTCAAAAAACCACCCAAGTGAAAGTACAGCTGCATCTAAATGCCCACCCACTGACGCATGGAGAACAAAATGTGATTGATCCATGCCAGAGAATATGATTCTGCCTTAAAATGGAAGGAAATTCCGGCTGGTCTGAAGGTAGTGAGTTATCTCAATTGATTGTTCGCGGTCAGTTAACCGATCGAACTCCTTGTTCTACTCTTTCCCTGCTTCTCACTACTGCACTTGACTAGTCTAAAAAAAAAAAAAAAAAAAGGAAGGAAATTCTGATGCAAGTTACTGAGGGGATGAGCCCTGAGGACACTATCCTTGGGGGATAAGCCAAACACAAAAGGCCACACAGCCTAGGATTCCACGCATGTAAAATGCCCAGAACAGGAAAATCTACAGAAAGTACATTAGTGATTGCCAGGAGTTTGCCGGTGAGGGGGAGAATGGGGAGTGACTTTGCAGGTGATAAAAAAAAATGTTCTGGAATTAGTGATAATGGTTGCACAGCCCCATGAATACACTAAAAAAATCACTGAACTGTATACTTTAAAGTGGTGAATTTTATGGCATGAGAATTAGATCTTAAAAAAAAAAAAAAGAAAGAAAGAAAGAAAGAAAGAAAGAAAGTACAACTGCAACCGTGATGAACACTGAAGGGCCAGGCAGCCACGTGGTGCAGACAGGGCGTGACCTGGCCTGTCGACCTGGCCTGTCGACCTCAGTGCGGGAGGAAGAGGAGCTACGCTGACGGCTGGGGGAGGAGGACACAGAAAGGAAGGAGGTTCTTGGCATGGGAAAGAGCAGGTGCAAAGATCCAAAGCAGGAAAGACAGAAGGAAGACCCTTTTTCTCTTTCTTCGGAGACAATAAAGGGTCACAATGTCAGCTAAGCCCATGGTGACGGGTTCGATCCTGACAAACATCACATAAATCCAACTCTTAACTCCGGCCACTTTTATGATCCCCTTCTTAGCAGGCCATCAATTACGCATAACTAAGGGTAGTTAAAAACCACAGGCCATTCCCAATAATCAGAAAAGCAGTATGTCATAACCTAAAAAAAAAAAAAAAAAAAAAAAAAAAAAAAGAGATAAAGCTCCAATACTGTGAAAGGCTAAGTAACACAACTGCTAATACCATGGACAGAATGAACCTGGGGATTTCGCCTCTCCAAGTTTATGCGTCACTTCAAGATGAAAACAGGCAGCTAGTTACGAAGAGGCTACCACACATGTTTGCAAGGTGGCATCCAGAGCCTGCAAGTATCCCTGCTGTCATTATCACAAAATAAATAGAGAGTGGGGTGTCGAGATTCATGTATTAGGCTGCCCTCAATTTTCTCACTTACGGGATCAGACGAATTCCTTCAATGCATTTGTCATGTGCAGCCCATTCTTTTACAGCAGGCTCTCTTCCCTCAGCACTGCTGGCAGGCTGAGCCTGGTAATCACCGGTTATCGGGCTGCCCTGTGCATTGAGGGGGTTTAGCAGCATTGCTGCCCTCTACCCACTAAATGCCAGGAGCAACTCCAAGGGCCCCCCGCTCAAAAATGATTCCAGACATTGCCAGGTGTCCCCTGGGGTTAGGGTAAAACTGCCCCAGTAGAGAATAGTGGCTTTGTAGCAACTACATTCACCATGTCTATATGGGCTTTGACCATTCCCTTGAGAGTAGTGTCATTTCTCTCATCTGTATGGTTTTCTAAAAGCCGGACACCCTGACAGCTTCCCAACAAGAGATAAAAAGTTATTAGAGACTCCTGCTTAAGACGCTCTACAGGTACTGTTCAAAACGTCGACTTGCTGAAGCAGAAGAAAAGCAACATGGCCAATCGCCAAACAGAAGACCTCAATTCCTGGTGTCCCTTCAGCCTTCCTTTCTTACCCTCCAAAAGCAATTTCAGGATTAGGCGCACTTTCAGTCCCTAAAGGCCAAGGTTGGCTCCACTGTCAGGACCAGCTCCGCCATCTGGAAATGCACGGACTTCCCTCCAGCTAACGAAGCCTAAGAAACAATGCTAAAAGGACTGGGAGACCTTGACACTAAGACCATTAGGGATTCTATGCAGGGTTCTCTCTGCTCCTTGCAAAACTACAGGCATCATGAAGGATGACAGCTTGTAAATGGAAGCCTTCGAAACAGGGGCTCACCGTCCGGGGGCATCAACACTTTGTTGTTCTGCGTGCACCACCCGACAGGGTGCAAGTCCGCTATGACCACGTCACACCAGAAGTCGGCCCTGCGGTCCTCCCCGTAACCACAGTAGCGCAGAAGCAGCAGCTGTCCACACGTGGTAATGATCGTGGCCACCCAGTACGTGTCCGGGTTGTTCTTATTAGCCACTTCCAATTTCATTCCTGGCTGGAAATTGCTCTGAATGCTGATTTCAACCTTAAGGAATGAGAAATAGAGAAAATCCATTACTATGCTAGACACATACATCCAGAAGATTAGAAAAACCACTAAAAAGTATGGCACTTACAAACAATATTCTCGTTGCTCTAAAACAGTAGTACATTTGTCTAATAAAATAAGATGGAAGCCACAAACGTAATGCTAAACATTACCTTTACAGCCAGCCATGTTTAAAAGAAAGAATTACTTTAATTCTAACAATATATTTTAACCCAATATGTCTAAAACATTATCATCTCAATATGTAATCACTATAAAAAAAACATTAATGAAATGACCAACTTTCTTCTTTTTGAATAAAGGCTCCAGAACCTGGTGTGTATCTACACTCAGAGCACAGCTGAATGTCTCAATGTGGACTACACACGTTTCAAGGGCTCACAAGGACCACAGGATAGTGGCTATTCCATGAACAGCACAGCCCTAGAAAATGGATTTGATCTTTAATTAAGGGTTACAGTCTATTGATATTTACCAGCCCCCACCCCCAGGAAAAGCTTTCCAGCCTGGTGGATCTTAACATTCCAAAGCTGACATATCCACTGTCCACAAGTGGCCCATTGCTTAAAGGAGATGACAGAATTATCAATCACACTTGCATGGGTCTGAGGCTACTTTTCCTTTAAACCTGGCACACAGATCTGGGGACTTCTGCATCCTGAGGGACAGCCTCCAGCTCTGCCCCCCTGGACACTATATTGTGATTAAAAGGGAGGTGGGAGGATTGATTGAATCAAAGAAAAATGGGAGTGACTCCCTACAGAGAGAAACTGATAACTTCTCAGTACAGGAAGGAAGGGAAAAAGTTGTGATCAATGTCTCTTTCCTAAACTGCCTAAGACAACTGCCAAATCATCGCAGCATCTTAAGATGTAAATGTTAAATGGCTTTTGTGGAACTGTAACCACATCGTACACTTGAAAGCTGTGCTATGATTGCTTTAATATTTAGCTCTTGGTTTTACTAAATAGCTACAGTCACATTCAAAATGAACTAGTAAATATAGCATGATGAGTATAAAGAGAAATGGAACATGAGCTATCTTCGCAGTCACAGAAATTTAATCAAAATCTTAAATTCCTTTTGAAAGGACACTTCACCTCCAAAAAGAATAAATGTTGTTTTAAAATATGGAATCCAATCGGGCATGGTGGTGCATGCCTGTAATCCCAGCTACTCGAGCAGCTAAGGTAGGAGGATTGCTTGAGCCCAGGAGTTTGAGGCCAACCTGGGCAACATGGTGAGACCCAGAAAATACATAAATAAAAATAAGCAATCAAAGGTCTGGCTTCCTCACTCAGCCAAGGCGCCAAAAGGAAGAACAGGTTAAGAAAGCACCCCGATTTGTTTATGAAACTCAGGATGAATCTTTGTCCTGTATGGGCAAAGTGAAAAACGTTTCTCAGAGTTGTATCTCCATTTCCATTTGCTTTAAAAAAACAATTAAAGACGAAATTTCCAGGGCCCAAGTTCTTAGAACCCATGTGAGTTAGTCCTTTCCCTGCTAATGATATTATATATTATCACTATCTTACACCAAAGCAAAAACCTGCTAAAAACTCACTTTTTTTTTTTTAATTTTCTGGGACTTGCCCACTGCTGGGCATGCTATTGAATTACTCAAAGAAAGACTTGTAATGAAAATGGTTTTTTTGTTAGATCCAAATGTTTTCATGAAATTTACGGTTAGTTCCTCTAATCTGACTCATCTGCCCATGAATAGCTGGAAATCTTTTGTGAGCTTTTTCAAAATTAAAATATTAATTGAACATATAGCCATTATACCTACTAAGAAGATATCTCACCTGCTTGTTTAGTTTTCTGGCTCTTTACTGACTCAAACTGACCTCACCTGTGGTCTATTTTCCCTGTAGCTATCCGGGCAAACTAAACCTAACTTCCAGGTCTCCTCCTCCTTCCTAAGCAATTTTGGCTGAATCTCCCCCTTTCCTTTTTGTTTGAGACAGGGTTTCACACTATCCCCCAGGCTAGAGCGCAGTGGCACAATCTCAGCTCACTGCAATCTCCACCTCCTGGGCTCAAGCAACCCTCCCACCTCAGACTCCCAAGTAGCTGGGACTACAGGCGCCACTATGCCCAGCTAATTTTTGTAGAGATGGGATTTTGCCATGTTGCCCAGTCTGGTCTTGAGCTCCTAGATTCAAGTGATCCACCTGCCTCAGCCTCTGAAAGTGCTGGGATTACAGGTGCGAGTTGCCGTGCCTGGCCACAGATTTCCCTCTTTCCACTGCCCTCCTTCCATTGGGTTCTCTGGCTTTTCCCTGCAGACTGCTTTCCTTCCCACCTTCTAGACACAGAGCAGAGGACACAAGCTGCTTTACATACGTGTTTGAATGACGTGTGAGGAGCAGCACTTGCTCCTGTCTCTTCCAAATATTCTCCCCAGTTGAAGCCAGTTTCCTCCAAGCTTGAGCCTTCTGTTAAAAAACAAAAGAACAGAGTATCAGTTCGGGAGTGCAGAACAGAAAGGTGCTGGCCTGCAACTGAGAACAGAAAATCCTTCATGCAAGACACAAGCTAATTCCACAGTTTAGAAGAATATGGCTGCATTTTTCACAAAGCTTCAGTCCGCTTAGAGGTGTTGACTGAAGAAAGGAAAACACAGGACATTCCACTGTGACTGTACTGATGAAATCAAGAGGGACACTGGGTTCCCTGGGGTGAATAACATGAGGCTTGTTTCAACACTTCTTTGCTACACGTTCATGTATTCACTTGAAATCAGCTTCAGTGGACACCGCGGCCTGCAGGGAGGCTGCAGGACAAGGTGAAAGAAACCATCGAGCACTGAGAAAGGGCTGTGATGTGTATGAAGAACAGCACTAATTGTTATACAGATAAAGCACGGACTCTGGCGTCATTTTAAGGGGAAAAAAAGAAAATGAGGCCTAAAAGAACAGCTGGAGTGCGTGGGGCCATCCAGCCAGTCAACAACACAAACCAACCAGCTGCCTGCAACCCAGTGCCTAGCCAGTCCGGGGCTCCCAACTCCAGCCTACTGCAGGGACAGAAACCAACAAAGTTGTGTGTCTCCAACCACAAGGACTAAAGAGAAAGACCATCAAATGCACAGCAAGGCTCTTAAAATAGTTAACTATTTGTTGGGGGTGGGGGTTGGTTTCTTTTGTTTTTTTGAGAGACGGAGTTTTGCTCTGTTGCCCAGGCTGGAGTGCAGAGGCATGATCCTCAGGTGATCCTTCCCCCTTGGCCTCCCAAAGTGCTGGGATTACAGGCGTGAGCAGTCTCCCAAGTAGCTTAGACTACAGGAGTGTGCCACCACGCCCAGCTAATTTTTGTATTTTTTTTAGTAGAGATGGGGTTTCACTGCATGTCAGCCAGGCTGGTCTCAAACTCTTGACTTCAGGTGATCTGCCCACCTCAGCCTCCCAAAGTGATGGGATTACAGGCATGAGCCACCGCACCTGGCCAAAATCATAACTATTTGAATTTCACAAACCCATATACCCAGGCTTGAAGGAAATCAAGCAATTCCCCAAACATTTAAGGCTGTATATAAGATAAAACTTGTACAGTCAAAAAGCATCAAATAATGCATCTTAACGTACACACAGCATAAATATGAATGGTGTCATTTTAAATGGAAATAATAAGCCGTAAACATTATTTGAACCAATTGGCAAGGTCATGATAAGAAAAGAACATGCAACAGAAAGAGCCGTCCAAAATGCACACAAGAGTTTCAGAACTTTAGATTATCTTCCTGCAATAACGTCCAATGGATGCTGATGTTCAACCCATTTAGCTTCTAGAAGCAAGAGCCTGTGTCTCTGGCCAAGAATAAATACCGCTTTCCCTCTTGGGGCTTGTGCAGAACTGATATCTGATCCCATCAGATGGGCCACGGGAAGTGGGATCGAATAAGAATGCCTTCTTTTGGAGACTATCATTACTTTTCGTCGACTTGAAATTTTTATTTTTATTTTTGTTTTTGAGACAGAGTCTTGCTCTGTCCTCCAGGCTGGAGTACAGCGGTGTGATCTCGGCTCACTGCAATCTCTGCCTCGCGGGTTCCAGTGAATCTCCTGTAATCTCTAATAGCTAGGATTATAGGCTTGTGCCACCATGCCCAGGTAATTTTCGTATATTTAGTAGAGATGGGTTTCTCCATGTTAGCCAGGGCTGATCTTGAATTCCCAACCTCGACCCTCCTTCTTCAGCCTCCCAAAATGCTGAGATCACAGGTGTGAGCCACCACACCCAGCCTTCTTGAAATTTTTAAATTATTAAGTAGGAAAATAAAGTCTCTCCTAATACTTTGTAAACTCTCAGAAATTGAGGGAAGAGGATCATTTTTGTAAAGTCAAAGAGGCTGAATTGAAAGGCTATCTTGCTTAGAATGGCCTCCTCGACTTTTACTTCGAGAAAGTGACTTACAGTGAAATATCCAAAAAAGAAAAAGCCATCAGGAGAGAAAACCTTTCCTTGGTGGTTCTCTAACATTCAGTCCCACCCAGGGGCTGAAGCCCTTCAAGCAGAAATACGCTTCCTGAAAAAAAAAGTCAATGGGTCCTATAGCCTCCAGAGAAGATGACTGACACCAAGATTAGAGCTTCAAAGACACAGTGAAGTGAATTAGAAAGCAGTCATCTTCTGGAAAACACCACAGGGTGGCACCTGGTGGCTCTGCTGACAATCCCCTGCCTCCCAACAGCACTGGGTACCTCGTACCAAATCTGCTTTCCAGTGCACTAGTCAGAGGCATCAGCTCAGCACCATGGATCTGCCCCAGCATCCTGATGCAGTATCTAAGGACAGCAAACCTGCTGCAGAGAAAGTCCAGAGCTTCTTCCCATCCTCCTTGTCTGGCCTCAACTTGAACCAGACCCTCTTGTAGTCCCCTGCCTGCCCTAGCCTGTCAGCAACTTCCAACTCTACAAAGCAGCCATCATCCTCCTAGGAACATCCTAAGAGTTCTGCTGTGTTTGGGTGTCACCTCTCTGCTACAGGCTTGCTGTGGTTTGACTGTGGTCTGTCCCCTCCAAAAGTCATGTTGCAATCTGATCCCCAACGTGGCAGTGTTGGGAGCTGAGGTCTAGTAAGGGGTGTCTGGGTCATGGGGGCAGATACCTCGTGAGTAGATGAATGCCCTCCCTCAGGAGTGAATTCTGGCTCTTGAAAGAATGGACGAGGTCCCTCGAGAGTGGATTGTTAAGTCTGGCTTCCTAGGTTTCTCTCTTGCTTCTTCTCACCATGTGATCTCTCTGCACACACCTGCTCCCCTTCCTTTTTCTGCCAAGAATGGAAGCAGCCTGAGGCCCTCACCAGATGAAGCCGCCCACCTTAGACTGCAACCACTGTGAGGGGAAGCCATTTATTTCCTGCCTGTTGCTTGCTGGTAGAAAAAGTAAAATAGCAAGAAGCTGAAGTCAGCTGTCAGTGATGCCAGTGGCCTTGCCACAGTGAGGCCTGAGGGCTGGGAAAATAACTCTCCTTCTGTAACTGGTGTCTATGTTATCTATAAACCTTGAGAATGTAGCAGAGGAATGTTCTCCCTCTGACCCGGGAACCTGCCCCCAGTCACGTACTTCATGTTTGCACAATCCAGAGCCCCGCTTAGAGTTGCATCTCCCACCAGGTGATTTACTGCCTTTGTTCAACTCCTGTAACCCTTCCCTTTTTTCCCTTCCTGCACACGCCAAATACAAATTAGCAAATCAGTGAAAGCCAAAGACTGGGAGGTCAGCCGCCCAGCCAATGGGCAATAACACAGTTTCACCTCTGCGCCCCCTTTAGAGTTGTAAGCTCTTTAAAAGCGAAAGGAACTGCTCTTCGGGGAGCTTGGTTTTCGGGTCACAAATCTGCCGATGCTCCATGGCCAAATAAAGTCTCTTCCTTCCTCACTCTGGTGTCCGAGGGGTTTTGTCCACAGCTTGCCCCGCAACACCACCAGAATCAGGAGTTGAATACACCTGTTTTCTCTATAAATTATGCAGCCTCAGGTATTCTGTTACAGGAACACAAAACAGACTAAGACAGTGCTGTACAGGCATTGCCTCACAACCCTTCCAGGAACCATCATGGAGGGATACTCACAGGGCAATCTGGAGATCTCAGAAAGGACAGGCAATCACCCTGAGCCACTGCTGTCTCAGGGTCAGGAGTCCAAAGCTGGAGCTCTTATGAAGTACTTTCCCCCTCCTTCTCCCACCTGTATCATGCACCAGAAACCACCACCACCACCATCACCCCTGTGTCTCTCTGGAGAATCCTGGGGAGGTTTCGAAGTGACAAGTCTGTCTCTCCATGGTGAACCCTGAAACAGTCTACAGCCAAAAAAGCAGGAAAAGGGAAGACACAGGAAGCCATGGCCACCTGTGGAGGGGAGGTGGGGACTGAGCTCCCAGAACCCGTGTGTGAGGAAGAAGAGAACCAGGGGAGGAGACGTCAGCATGAAACTCAGTCCTGGGCCAAAGGAGGCACGAGGTTCTGGGTAGGACTCTGAGAATGACGGCTGCTGAAAACGGAACAGGTGGTCCTGAGCAGCTCATTCCTGCGTATCAGAAACATGCAAATCAAGGCCAGGCGCAAGGGCTCACCCTGTAATCCCAGCACTTTGGGAGGCCAAGGCAGGTGGATCACTTGAGGTCAGGAGCTAAAGACCAGCCTGGTCAACATGGTGAAACCCCATTTCTACTAAAAAATATACCAATTAGCCGGGCATGGTGGCATGCACCTGTAATCCCAGCTACTTAAGAGGCTAGGGCAGGAGAATCGCTTGAACCCAGGAGGTGGAGGTTGCAGTGAGCCGAGATCGTGCCACTGCATGCTAGCCTGGGTCACAGAGCAAGACTCCACCTCAAAAAACAAAACAAAACAAAAGAAACATGCATATCAAGATGGAACCCTCAAAAACTGCCTGCTTTCACCAGCACCTGGGACGAGAGGCTTTGGTAAACCCTCGCATTTACCCATGGAGATTCAATGATTCTATCACTTCAGATCAGGAGAGACCAGAGCCTACAATTTTCAACCTCAACACTGAGACCACCGGTTACAGTTCTTTATTTCACATAATTCTAATCTATGCTATCAGAATTTTATGAAAAGTTTTACTTCCATCAAATCTCAATTCATTACATTTCCCAATATAGCGGGTTCTACAGACTTCGGTGCACACTGTTTCATTCTGTCAAGTTAACCAGGAGGTCAGAGGTTGCCACTGTGTCTCCCCTGCAGGAGTCAGTAGAACAGTAAGCTCTGTCACTTTCTGCTGGTCTAAAGAAAACACTTTAAAGGGTAACCAAAAGTCAGACTCAGAATGGGATTTAAAAATAAAATCAAACCTTCGTGCCCAGCACTGATGACTTGAACTGTGCTGTTATGACAAAGTCATGCACAAAATGTAGGGGTTACTCACAATACAGCCTTTTAAAAATCTGTCACACGCAAGCCTTCCCCAGGCCTATGTGCCCCAAGGAGCTGATTCTCCAAAGACATTTCAATGAGCAATAGAAAAACACACAAAATGTTTATGGGGAGAGGTCTCATAAACCCAGAGCACATATTTATAGCTGATTCATAAACCTCTTAAACCCATAAACATTTTATCAAGGAAATTCTGACAATCTCTCTCCGCTGCAAATGAACCCGTGGGAGGTATTTCCCCATGATGTCATGAAAACCGACTAGGAAAAGCCACTAAGAAAATTTCACTATTTAAAAGAAAACAGGCGTGTTCATTAGCAGCAATCCAGGTTTAGAAAACAGAAAGCTATTTATGAGGCAAAAATATTTCATAACAAACATGAAAAGAATACCTTACTATACCTTACTAGAAGCTGGGGTACAAGTGACATTGCAGTGAAAAAACTGAAAAAACAAACGGCCCATACATCTTTGTTTAAGTAATAAAATCTTGGGTTTGTACAACTTTACAATGTGGAACAAGGCTTACTTTACAAGGCTGAATATTAAAGCCTGCACCCACTACACCAATAAAGGAGCTGGGGATTGGCAGATTCAGGGTGAATGCTTACTGGCACCTTCTTAGATGCAAGATATTTTTTTTAATGTGGAAAGAGAAAGAAAGAAGGCATTAAGTCTTTCTTCTTGTAAATACTGACAGTCATTTTATACTATCATAAGATTTAGAAAATAGTTCCACCTTGAATATATTCATCAGAAGCATCAGTGCAAACAACTCAGAAAGGAACCGTGGCCACCTGCCTAGAATCTGAGCTCACAACTGCAGAGCTACCCTGCAGGCTGGGACAGTCCTCATGGCACAAAGGTCCTCCTGACTCATCTGATTACCTGATGGCCAGAGTTATTTTAGGGGAAAAAAAACACATAAAAATCTCCTAGCCAGGAGAAGCCACAACTATTCAAAGGAAGATTAGGAAAAAAAAAAAAAATAGAATACTACTGAGTCACACAGGACCAGTTCCCAGCATGAAGAGTGAGGCTTGATTTATTCTAAGAAAAATGTTGACTCCTTTTCTTCCCAAATAGAAGAGCCTGTGGTTCTCCAGTTAATATAGTCCAAATGCCAAGAAAAAGAATCAAGCCCACATTTTCAGCATAATTCTCTCTACCAAGGCTTGCTCTGTCTATATGTGTAACACCACTTTATCTGTAGACTTCATCAGGAAATTTCATTTAGCAGGCCCATAAAAATAATGTCAAGGAATCTACTGAAGACTATGTCAGCATATTGTTCTGCTTGTTTTATCACGGGGACTGCCAATGCCTGGAATCCCAGCCTTGGAATTTCCACGCACTTCCTTCTTGGTGTGCCCCAGGATGATGTCTGTGGCGTCTGCTGGGGAGGCTGCCGCTCCAGGGCTATTTCCTCTCCCTGGGCTTATTCTAGTCACATATTCGATGTTCCTGGGAGGAGTAATTTTATATTGTGCCTATTTCATCTATAGGACTTGGGTGTTGGTTATTGATCTCAACTGTGACTTAAGCTTTCCTTAGAAAAAGGCCTCCCACTACCAAAAAAAAAAAAAAAGAAAAAAGAAAGAAAACTGGCAATAAGACTGAGGCCAGCACGGGGAGCATCACTGCAAGGAAACATAGCATCATAGCATCTAGGGATGGGCAGTGGCAAAAACCAAACATAAGAGAAAACACCACCCTATAATTTTCTCAAGGAAAAACATTAGTCCCTTGAGTGTAGTCACTTGCTAGGGAGAGAGTAACACAGCGGTCCCCAACATTCTTGGCACCAAAGACTGGTTTTGTAGAAGACAATTAGGCACCCATTTCGCACCACTGGTGGAGTCGCCCAGTGGTGACTCTGTCCAGGTCACTGGACAGTCACTGGGTGCCACTGTCCCGGTCACTACCTGCGGGGGCTGTCCTGCAGACCCTGACTCAGCAATAAAGCACACTGACACACAGATATTATGCTTTGTCAGTTTGGCTATGGGACCAGGCAGCTTACAGACTCCCTGGAGAGTGCTGTTTGTTACAGTTGGAACCACTGGTCAGTGAGACTCACATTTAGTTTGTAAAGTTTAATTGACAAAGGGTTCAGTCAACATCACTAGAGGTTGAAGACTAAAGCACAGGTTCCATTGCCCAAAGCAAACACCATTAGAGGGTATATCCCTGGTCAACCTCCCCCTGAGGGCACCATCTGGCTCAAAGTTTAGTTTTAAGACCACAGAAGTAAACAAGCTATTCAGATAAACTCCCCCACATACCCTAGCTATTTGCTTTACTTATTAAATGTAAAGGGGATTTAGGCTGCCTTTAGCTGAAACTTCTTAGGACTTCCAAAAGGGTTTGAGACTATATTCTGTAACTCTGTATACTACTTTTCCATTAATATTTTTCCACCAACCTCAGTGAATTCCCATATTCATAGAAGACAATTTTTCCACAGACACAGGGGATGGGAGGATGGTTTGGGGATGATTCAAATGTATTACATTTATTGTGCACTTTATCTCTATTATTATTTCATTGTACTATATAATGAAGTAATTCTGTATCTCACCATAATATAGAATCAGTGGGAACCCTGGGCTTGTTTTCCTGCAACTAGACAGTCCCACATGGGGGTGATGGGAGACAGTGACAGATCATCAGGCATTTGATTTCACAAGGGGCACACAGCATAGATCCCTCAAATGCATAGTTCACAATAGAGTTGGCACTCCTATGAGAATCTAATACCATCGTGGATCTGACAGGATGCGGAGCTCAGGCAGTAACGTGAGCCATGGGAAGCAGCTGTAAATACAGATGAAACTTAGCTCACTTGCCTGCAACTCACCTCCTGCTGTGTGGTCTGGTTCCTAACAGACCACAAACCAGTACCAAGCTATGGTCAGGGGGTTGGGAACCCCCGTAGCAATGTATCACAGGACACGGGGAGGTGGCACAGGAGGAAAGAGTAGGAAAGAACAACAAAGAATCTAAGCTGTGTCTGTGCCCCCAAACTTGTGTGTGTCTGTGGGTGTGTGTATGGCTGTGGGTGTGTGTGTATGGGTGGGTGGGTGTGTGTGTATGTGTGGGTGAATGGCTGGGTATGAATATTGGTGTGTATGTGAATGGGTGGGAATGTATGTGTGGATGGGTGGATGGATAGGTATGAGTGTAGGTGTGGATGGGTGTGAGTGTGGGTATGAGTGGATGGATGGGTGTGTGTGTGTGGCTGTGGAGTGGGTGTGAGTGTGGGTTTAAGTGTCAGGATTTCCTGATGACTCATCTGTGCACTTGAAGGGGCACATATCCCCCAGAGTTTTGGAGCACCAAACCCATAGCCTCACA
The DNA here is from genome assembly GCF_048565385.1 of Saimiri boliviensis. Taxonomy (NCBI): domain Eukaryota; kingdom Metazoa; phylum Chordata; class Mammalia; order Primates; family Cebidae; genus Saimiri; species Saimiri boliviensis. The sequence continues at coordinate 113,695,327 of NC_133456.1, read as the reverse complement.
GGGCCTGAGATTAAATCTTCCTACTAACACAGGACCCAAGTCACTTCACCTTGTTGTCCAGTCTCCTCATCTGTAAAATGGGGACAATAAAAGCAGCTATGCCAGTGGGCTGTTGAAAGATTAGGTGAAATAACACATGCAAAGAACTTAAAATTTTCTGTGCCTCTTACACAGTCTGAACTTGTGCTCATACACCTATTGGCACAAGTCCATTCAGAACCAGCTAAAGATCACTGGGTTTACCTCCTCCTGTACGTGGGATGAGTAAATCCCATCTGAAAACGCTTCCCAGGAGAAGACCCTCAGCATTAGGATTCTGCACAGCCAAGCCTGTCCCAGCTGGCCCTAGAACCAAATACCTCACCAAGTGATTCCAGGAATGGAAATATTTTGCGGGTCAGCAGATTGGAAAAAATAATAATAAACTGCTTGTAGAAGCTTACTTAATAGTTTAAATGCTCAAAACTCGATTTTAGTAAAAAATAATAATAAACTACTTGTAGAATCAAAATGCTCAAAACTAGATTGAGTTTCTAGAGTGAATCCAGCCACTGTCCTCTGTAAAGGAGGCAATCCCAAACTTTTTACATAGGGGGCCAGTTCACTGTCCCTCAGACCATTGGAGGGCCGCCACATACTGTGCTCCTCTCATTGACCACCAGTGAAAGAGGTGCCCCTTCCTGAAGTGCGGCGGGGGGCCGGATAAATGGCCTTAGGGGGTCACATGTGGCCCATGGGCCATAGTTTGGGGACGCCTGTCTTAGACTCTGCTTTAAATTTGTATCCTCTTTAAAGAGTCTGTCTGTAGAGTCATCTAAAACTCTCCTCACTGCACAAGTAAACACAGAAATCGGAAGGAGAAAGGACAGATTAGCCACATGGGGGTGGAAAAAAATCTGGGCCTATATCTGAAAACTGTTAAGATAATTTAGAACCATTTAGAAATAGTATATCCATTAAAGATCTGAACATTGTGTATGATTTAGGCCATCCCCCACACAAGAGCAAGGAACCAATCGTGATGTGAATATATGTGGGCTTCCTATGTGGGCTTTCTGCATGGACTCCCCCAGCCAAGGATATAATGATTCTCACTCTCATACTTGCCGACCATAGAACCACCCTGAATGAAGTTGGTACAAATCATTTTCCTGACACCAGATGATCATTAATGAGTTTCAGAATCTACTTAAGAGAGATAACACTGCAACTGTGTGCACATGAAAAGCCAATACACAGTTAGTGTTTGTTTCAAACAGGTTTGAAAACATACTACGAGAAACGATGCAGTAATATTCTTCTGATGTGTGCAGAGGATACACTATAAAAAGACCCTGAAAGCTCAGAAACTCCAAAAGGGGAAAAATAACTTCACTCTGCAAACTAAGAAAGACTTTTTAAACAGGTAAATCTGTACTTAAATAAAACAAAATAGGATGAATTTTCAGCCTATACAGTTACGCCTTCTCAGAAAATAATTTCCATGTTTCCAGGAAGAAACAATGATTCAGCTCTACTTGTGGGAGAAGTTTTCCCACATCTGGCTACGTGTAGAAAAATCTGAAAGAGGGACAACCGAGCTGATTTGGAAACAGACATTAACATCTTTCAACACAGCAAGGCCTTCACCCATGTGAGGTTTCCTGGGTATTCTTCCATATAAAGACATAATTCTATAAATGTAATCTAATAAATTCAATGATGTGGAGCAATCTGTAATCTGTCCTTGACTGGGGTCTCATCAAAATGTGAAGACAAACTTTGTGACTTCTTTGGACCATGGTCCAATGACCTGCTGACTTGATAAGCAACATTTTTTACAGGAATTTAACATAGCAAATGTTTACAATTCAGAGGGCTAAACTGTCCTTAATTAATTTGCTGGTATGTAGAAACAATGTAACCCTTAAAAAAAAAAAAAAAAAAAGCATCCTTTTTAAATAAACGCTTTGTTGTCTAAGTATTTAGAAAAAGATGCATTTAAGCACTTATAACTTCATTAGTTAAATAATTAAAATCCAATCAAGATTAGGTGTAGTGGCTCATACTTGTAATCCCAGAACTTTGGGAGGCCAAGGCAGGAGGTTTACTTGAGCCCAACAGTTAAAGACAAGCCTGGACGACTCAGTGAGACCCCATCTCCACAAAAAATTTAAAAATCAGCAGGCACAGCAGCACACACCTGTAGTCCCAGCTATTGTGGAGGCTGAGGTGGGAGGATCACTTGGGCCCAGGAGGTCAAGGCTGCAGTGAGCCATGATTGTGCCACCACACTCCAGCCTGGGCAACAGGTGAGATCCTGTCTCAATCAATCAATCAATCAATCAATAAAATTAAATCGAAGGCTGTGAGTCAGAGGAGGGAGCCATTCTGTTTTTCAGATTTGTGGAAGGGAGACACACTTCACCACCAATCCTCATGACCTCACTTCCTTCACACTGTAGGCTTTTCTGCCAGACATGCTCAACGTATTAGATGCTGTGTCATTGCTATCTACTATGTAAGCAGGTCCGATGTCCTGTCTCTCTCTCCAGCACTTGGGAGGGAGGTTCTTTTTCCCAACCTCCTTTGCTGTGGCAGAAACGTGACTAACTGACTTCTCATTAAGGGGTTCTGAGCAAAAATGGCATTTGTCTCTTGTGAGCCAGAGCAGGTGACTACCGGTCCAAGACCTCCAACCCTGCTCTTCTCACTCACAACATACCCTGCAGGATGGTGCACAATGACTCCCTGGAGCCGTGACATCCCCGATGTCAGCCAGAGGCAGTGTGTGATTGATAAACGTTTCCTGCCCCCGGCCACTGAGATTTTGAAGTGATGTGTTGCTGCACTATAACCTAGTCCTCTCTGTCTGGTATCCAAAATAAGACTTTTTATCCAAATTTTAGAGCTGCTATATCCTTATAAACAGGACTTTAAATCCCAAGAACAGACAGTATGTGAGATCTAGAAATGTTGCCCCATTGTTTCCTGAATATTTTCAGGAAGATACTGATCAATTCATCAAAAAGCCAGATGAATCTGGAAAACAAAATCCTACCAGAGTCAAGGTCTCCATTTCCATTAGCCGAGCCAAGACACTTTTCCAAAGGTGAAGATGAAGGGTCTTGCATATTGGAAGCTGACAAAGTACTCTCCATTCCTGATGAGGAAGTATCTCTTCTCTTAATTCATCCTGCAGAAAAAATTACCTAAGAGCAATCAAAAAAAAAAATCAGAGCAGTTTAATCATATTTTTTATTGAACTTACTTTTTAATTGTTTAAAAATAACGGAACCCTATTAGTGTTGCTACCGTTTCATAATAACTTTCAGGATGCAAGGTAATGTTGATAATAGAAAATGCCAGGAATAAAGACTATGCAGCCGGCCACAGTGGCTCCTGCCTGCAATCCCAGCACTTTTGGGAGGCTGTGGTGGTTTAAAAACATCGCATGGCTGTGTCTGAGCATCAGAGCCAGTATGGCTGCTCCTTGGTTGCGATTACTTCTGGTGTCTCTCATTCATTCAATGTTCTCTTCTATTTCGCATGTAGACAGAAGTTTAAATCAGCTAACAGGCAAGTAAGTAGAGATGAAAAAATAAAAGAATATAGTGCATCCATATCTACCAATGGGATATTTTGTGACTCACATACTGGTAAAGTATCTTTAAAAAAAAACATTTGGGGCTGGTCGCAGTGGCTCACACCTGTAATCCCAGCATTTTGGGAGGTGGAGGCGGGGGGATCACCTGAAGTCAGGAGTTTGAGACCAGCCTGGCCAGCATGGTGAAACCTCGCCTCTACCAAAAATACAAAAATTAGCCAGCTGTGGTGTGGGCGCCTGTAATCCCAGTTACTTGGGAGGCTGAAGCAAGAGAATCACTTGAACCTGGGAGGCGGAGGTTGCAGTGAGCTGCAATCGCACCACTGCACTCCAGCCTGGGCAACAGAGTGAGGCTGTGTCTCAAAAACAAACAAACAAACAAATATTTGGAGGTGTTGTCAAAATGGAAGGTTCACGCCAGGTGCAGTGGGTGGCCTACCTGCACCTGTCATCCCAGCTACTTGGGAGGATCATTTGAGCTCAGGAGTTCATGGTCAGCCTGGGCAATGTAGTGAGACCCCCATCTCAAAAAAAAAAAAAAAAAAAAAGAAGAAGAAGAAAGTTCATGAAAGAGGATGTTACCCATTTGTGCAATGGTAGAGAAAAAGCTGGACACTCATGCCAAAAACAAGTAGGAAGAGACAGGAAACGTACCAGGTACATAGCACTGAAATTTAATTCAATGTGCATTGAATTATCCACCTGTTGTAGCTAAAGTACTATCCCAGACACTCTGGAGAGGACAGAAAGCTATTTCTCAATCACACTACAAAGAAAGAAAATACCTATTTCAGAGTATGAACTAGAAAACTATCCAGGGTGGGTTGGCAAACAGCAACCTAGGAATTTTGCTATTACATAGACAAGTTCATGACTAAGCCAAAGGAAAGAGAGTGCAAGAGAGAAGTCCCCTGGAAATGAACCGATGATCGCTCCTTCACTCAAAATTCTCAGCACAGGGCCTTATGTTTTCTGAGGCAAAAATGAGGGCACAAGGTTTGAGGTGCAGACGTCAACATCAATGATACAAATAACTGAAACTAGGACTTTCCTGATTTAAAATGTGAGCGGTCTGGGTAAAATGCAGTGTACTGGGTCCAAAACAGTTTCTTCAGCTTGTTTTAGAATCACAGAAAGGCTGGGCACAGTGGCTGATGCCTGTAATCCCAGCACTTTGGGAAGCAGAGGCGGGCAGATCACCTGAGGTTGAGAGTTCAAGACCAACCTGGCCAATATGCAGAAATCCAATCCCTACTAAAAATATAAAATTAGCCAGGCATGGTGGCACACGCCCGTAATCCCAGCTACTTGGGAGGCTAAGGCAGGAGAATCGCTTGAACCTAGGAGGTGGAGGTTGTGATGAGCCAAGATCATGACATTGCACTCCAGCCTGGGCAACAAGAGTGAAATTCCGTATTAAAAAAAAAAAAAAAAAAAAAAATCACAGAAAAAAAAAAAGCAAACCTCTCCTAAAGACCTGTGGGCATGACGTGCTCACTGTGGCACCATGCGGGGCACCACAGAGGAAGCAAGTGAGCACAATCTTAACCACGGCCTCCTAGATGCATGAATCTAAGGCAAGTAGTGTAAGAAAATATATTATATACAGCAATGACCTGAACCAACATACCAACTGGGTATGCTTTATTCATAATGAAAATGAAATTTTTAAAATAGTGACATCCTTAATAGTTTTTAACAATGAAAACAAAGGTTTTTTTAATTAAAAAAAAAATGAAGTTATCTTATATCCCCAGTGAATCATCTGCAATGTAATGAGCTTAGTTTCTGAAAGCTTAGCTGGAAATAACACCAAATGAAGGAATCTTTTCATAGCTAGAGGGGTTCTAAGATTTTTTTGTTAATAGAGGACACTGGCAAACTGAGCAATTTACTATGAAGGCTGGCTACATTTCACCCTGTGGATATCAGTTTGCTAAAATAACCCACCAAACGATGGATGGAACTGCATTCTCCTAAGAGCAAGCCTTCCAGATTCCTAGGACGACAGGGACACAAAAATTTGGGCATAGGAACCACCTCTTTCTCAACAATGAACCAACGTACTGCATTAGCAGGTGCAGAACTAAACATCACCTAACACCGAACTCATGTGCCCGCACCTCGTCTCAGAAGGTTCCAGAGATTTTTCTCCCATGGGCTGCACACAGCAGAGGAAAGGCTGACTGCCAGGGGCACTCTATGGTCTTCTGTGCTACGCCTGGAGCTTACAGTGGGTAGCAGGACCCCCCAGTTCACCTGGATTGGCCCTGGCATGCAGGGAGCAAGCGCTGAGGCACTCTGTAAACAAACTACTTGTTGGTAAGCAAGTGCATCCATCCTACCAAATGCACAAGCAGCCCCCGAGAATGTTTACAGGGCACCTGGCATATTACGGAGGGTAAGATACGCACCCTCTACCCTTCACCCTGCCCCATGTAAGGAAGTGCGGTTGTGAGATTACAGGGTCACTTGGTCACTGAGTCTGGGACACAACGTCCACCGACTCCACAAGCCATAGGTGGTATGGGCTTGGAGAGGAGGAGAGGGCGGCGGCCCACTGTGGAAAGCTCTCCCTCCACTGCTCCCTCGGGGGAAAATACTGGGAATATGGAGGGGAGAAGGGTACTCAATGGAAAGGAAAAGGTAGGAACTAAAACAAAAGTAAACCAGGGAAGAAAAAGGGAGAAGACAATCCTGGAATGTATCCAGGAGAAAGGGGCCTCGAAGGCATATTACGGAGCCCCAAAAACGACGATCGTAACAAAACACACAGCTCCATGAAAAGCAGCTCAGCACTATGAGCACAGGAGTGCAAACACGCGAAGGGCACACGGAGCATGTCCAAACGAGCCACGGCTGCCAGCAGTTCCAGCACGAAAGCCCCTCTCCTTACAAACTCTCAGATTTCAAACTTTCACAGATAACAGCAAAACCATGGTCCAGGAAAAAATAATAAAGAGCAAGCAGTGTTTCATGATCCACATTTCAGCCTGGCCCTCTCAGGTTCCAGGTTCCAGCTCACGCTCATGAATGGCTTCCCAGTGCTGTGTGTACATGTGCATTCTGTGGATATGTGCTTACTTTTGAGATGTTTAAAGGACACAATTAACTCCATCTTGTCCAGTAAGTGCAAAAGCAATAGCAGTGTCCTAGTGAGAAGAGACACAGGCTTACGGTGGGGAAAAAATTAAAATTCTGGGCCAAGTGCGATGGCTCACGCCTGTAATCCCAGCACTTTGAGAGGTTGAGGCAGGTGAATCATGAAGTCAGGAGTTCAAGATCAGCCTGACCAACATGGTGGAACCACATCTCCACTAAAAATACAAAAGTTAGCCGGGTGTGATGGTGCGTACCTGTAATCCCAGCTACTCAGGAGGCTGAGGCAGGAGAATCGCTTGAACCCAGGAGGTAGAGGTTGTGGTGAGCTGAGATTATGCTACTGCACTCTAGCCTGGGTGACAGAGCGTGACTCTGCCTTAAAAAAAAAAAAAAAAAATTCTGTGTATGTGGGCCAGGCATGGTGGCTCACAATCCCAGCACATTAGAAGGCCAAGATGGGCAGATCACCTGAAGTCAGGTATTCAAGACCAGCCTGGCCAATATGGTGAAACCCTGTCTCTACAAAAATACAAAAATTAGCCAGGCATGGTGGCACATGCCTGTAATCCCAGCTATTCGGGAGGTTGAGGCACGAAAATTGCTTGAACCTGGGAGGTGGAGGTTGCAGTAAGCTGAGATGGCACCATTACACTCCAACCTAGAAGAGAGAGAAAAAAAAAATCTGTATATGTGCACCCACTGGTCATCCGTCAGGTCATTTGGACTTAAAATGAACTTCTCAGCAGTCAGGAACCTAAAACTGTCGGTAGGAGGAGGAACTTCTGTTCCCCCAAATGGAAGAAAAGGAAGTGGTATCATGGTACGCATGCATTTATGCTTCTTTTATTTTACCCACACTTACGGTGATTACTGAGTACTTAACAAACATGCACTTATTTAATCCTCGTAAGAACTCTAGGATGTAGGTGCTATTACCGTTCCCATCTTACAGAGAAGCAACCTGAGAGATGAAGTCACTTGCCCAGCATCACACAGCTGCTAGGGGTGGAGCTGGTATTTGAACCCACATGACTGGCTCCAGAACCCATGTCCTAACCAGTCAATTACAGTTCCCTTTCCCCATTATCCACATTTCCCACAGTGCAGTTATGACTTCTATATTTTTTCTTAAATCATCGATTTTTTTAAAATTATTTTTTAATTGCATTTTAGGTTTGGGGGTACATGTGAAGAACATGCAAGATTGTTGCATAGGTACACATATGGCAATGTGGTTTTCTGTCTTCCGTCCCCTTGCCTGTATCTGTCATTTCTACCCATGCTATCTCTTCCCACCTCCCCACCCCCCGTCCCTCCCCCATTTCCCCCCAATGGACCCCAGTGTGTAGTGCTCCCCTCCCTGTGTCCCTGTGTTCTCATTGTTCAACACCCGCCTATGAGTGAGAATATGCGGTGTTTGATTTTCTGCTCTTGTGTCAGTTTGCTGAGAATGATGGTTTCCAGGTTCATCCATGTCCCTACAAAGGACGTGAACTCATCGTTTTTGATGGCTGCGTAATATTCCATGGTGTATATGTACCACATTTTCCCTATCCAGTCTATCATCGTTGGGCATTTGGGTTGGTTCCAGGTCTTTGCTATTGTAAACAGTGCTGCTATGAACATTCGTGTGCATGTGTCCTTATAGTAGAATGATTTATAATCCTTTGGATATATACCCAGTAATGGGATTGCTGGGTCAAATGGAATTTCTATTTCTAGGTCCTTGAGGACTCGCCACACTGTCTTCCACAATGGTTGAAATAATTTACATTCCCACCAGCAGTGTAAAAGTGTTCCTATTTCTCCACATCCTCTCCAGCATCTGTTGTTTCCAGATTTTTTAATGATCGCCATTCTAACTGGTGTGAGATGGTATCTCAATGTGGTTTTGATTTGCATTTCTCTAATGACCAGTGATGATGAGCATTTTTTCATACGTTTGTTGGCCTCCTGGCACAACCATCTGATCTTCGACAAACCTGACAAAAACAAGCAATGGGGAAAGGATTCCCTGTTTAATAAATGGTGTTGAGAAAACTGGCTAGCCATGTGCAGAAAGCAGAAACAGGACCCCTTCCTGACACCTTACACCAAAATTAACTCCAGATGGATTAAAGACTTAAACATCAGACCTAACACCATAAAAACCCTAGAAGAAAATCTAGGCAAAACCATTCAGGACATAGGCGTAGGCAAGGACTTCATGACCAAAACGCCAAAAGCAATGGCAACAAAAGCCAAAATAGACAAATGGGTCCTAATCAAACTCCACAACTTCTGCACAGCAAAAGAAACAGTCAGTAGAGTGAATCGGCAACCAACAGAATGGGAAAAAATTTTTGCAGTCTACCCATCTGACAAGGGGCTGATATCTAGAATCTACAATGAACTAAAACAGATCTACAAGAAAAAAACAAACAAGCCCATTCAAAAATGGGCAAAGGATATGAACAGATACTTTAAATCATCGATTTTTAATAACTGAGCACTTATTACGGGGAAGAGGCAATGAAAAGAAATAATGCTTAACTAAGGGGTGGCGGGAACCCCACTCAGAGTCATCTGCCCATGGAGCAATCAGCACTCTTAGGCATGGATCATTTTTTCCAAATTAATTCCTCCTGAAAAGCTGCCCTCAAGAGCTTATAAGAAACTTTTCTTAGCAAATTCTAAGACACATATAATTTTAAACAAGTGCTGATACTGTGCAATTTTCTTGGGTATGTCTTAAAGGAACATCTGGTGTATTTATACCAGACACTACCTGGGCCATTGGGGACAGACATATAAATACCAACGGCTGCCAGCAAGGACAAGTGACTCCTGAAAACAAGCCTGTCCATCACACCGCACACCCAGCCACCACCAGGTCCACCGAGAATGCACCTGGAATCCCAGGAAGGACAAAAGGCAAATATCAAGAAGGATAAGAAGGCGAGCTTGGGTGGGCCGGGGTGCCTCAAAGTGGAACAGAAAATTAGGAGAGAGGCTCAAGCAGAACTGCCCGGAGAAGCTGAGGATAAGAGGAGAACGAAGAGGCTGGGTGCAGTGGCTCATGCCTGTAATCTCAGCACTTTGGGAGGCCAAGGTGGGCAGATCACTTGAGACCAGGGGTTTGAGACCAGCCTGGCCAACATGGCAAAACCTCTACTAAAAATACAAAAAAAAAAAAAAAGAAAAGAAAATTAGCTAGATATGGTCGCATGTACCTTTAATCCCAGCTACTCGGGAGGCTGAGGCAGGAGAATGGCTTGAACCCAGGAGGTGGAGGTTGCAGTAAGTTGAGATAGCTCCCATTGCCATTGCACTCCAGCCTGGGCGACAGAGCAAGACTCTGTTTCAAAAAGAAAAAAATTAAGAAAAAAAAAGAGGAAACCAAAGGAGCAAATAGGAGCACAGGCTTCAGAGACTCAAGAAGGTAGAAACGGTTTTAAACATGGAGGTACCCACAGCAAACAGCATGGTAGACCCTTGGGAAAAGTCAAGATGCCTCAAGGGAAAGGGCGGGAGACAGGACTGTGGGATAAGCAGTATCACGCCCATGCATCCCCAAATATGTACTGATCCCCCATTCCATGTCAGGCACTGTTTCAGGCACAAGAAGGCATCTGCAACAAAACAAAACAAAATTCCTGCGCTGGCAGAGATCTCATCCCAATTAGGGGAAAGAGCTAATGGATTTTTTTTTTAATTAGTAGATAATATAGCCTGTTAAGTGGTGGTAACTACTACAGGGAAAAACACAGCAGAAAAGATCAGACAAACAAAGAAGGATGATGATGATTATTCTTCTTATTATTATTTGGAGACTAAGTTTCACTCTTGTTGCCCAAGCTGGAGTGCAATGGCACGATCTCAGCTCACCACAACCTCTGCCTCCCAGGTTCCAGTGATTTTCCTGCCTCAGCCTCCCAAGTAGCTGGGATTACAGGTGCCTGCAACCATACCCAGCTAATTTTTTTATTTTTTAAAATTTTTAGTAGAGATGAGGTTTCACCATGTTGGCCAGGTTGGTCTTGAACTCATGGCCTCAAGTGATCTGCTTCGGGCTCCCAAAGTGCTGAGATTACAGGCATGAACCACCACGCCCGGCCAAAAGGATGATAATTATTGAGATGACAGTCAGGCAAGACCTCAGGAAGTGATATTTGAACAAAGACCTGGGGTGAGAACAGCGAGGCTGGCCGAGTTAGCCACAGCACCACCCAAGCCCTGCACGTTGCTCTGCAGACACAGTGGACACGGCAGAGCATCGTTCCAGGAAGTGACATGATTGGGTTTGTTTCAGAAGAATCACTCAGGGAGCCGTGTGGAAGACGGATGAATGGAAACAGACTAAAACCACAGAAGTGCAGGCGACGGTCTGAACTAAAACAGTGGAGAAGAAATGAAAGGAACAGGTCCAAGAAGTATTTGAGAGGCCCTACCAACAGAGCGTTGTAGAAATTATGCTAACAAAATGCAGTTTTTTCACAATGTGCAGTCATGCTTCCTAGAATAAATTACTTTGCTTTCCACAGCAATTCATGCAACCTATGCAGTGTCTGTGGAAACAGATAATTCTTGGGGAAATCTATTAAATATGAGAATAATAACCCACTTCACAGAAATTTCTATTGACTTTCAAAGGGATTTTTTTAGTGGGGTAGAGGGGCTAATCTTGGTGATAACAACTGATCCTCCCATAAGCTTTGCAAAATAGAAACAGGATATTTTTAAAAAAGCAAAGCCCTTTTCTAACTACAATACCCTAACCCTCTCCAAAAAGACTATTATTAAAAGAAAGCATACTTCCTTCTGTTTCTTAAAAATGTTTGTAATTTCAAGAACAAGGTTAAAGTGTCTATTAACTAAAGCAATTTTTTTTTCCAAAGACAATATAAAAAAGTTTCAGAAGACTGGGCCTATAAAAGGTAACTTCCTGTTTTATACAATACACTTTGTGGTTTTGTGCTAAGTTAATTCTACTATAATTGGCTCCTTTTGTCTGTAAAGCTATTGCACAACAGAATTCTAGTACCGGAACTTCTTACAAGAGTTGCCTTGGCCTAGTGAAAAGAACAGAGAACCTGCAGAGTAAGAGCGTAACAAGGCCACTATGTCGCTGTGTCAAATAAGCAAATTACTTAACCTCTGTGTTCCCCGAATTTCTCATCAGTTCAATCAGAAGCCTTGATGAGGTGCAATAAATAGCCCTTTTATTAATCCAGCTGTTTTTACGATTCACTGTACATTTTCTACAGTCAGATAATCTGTTTATATCTGAACCAAATTTAACACGATAGGCATCTTCCCCTCTCAACTCTCTCTTTCCTTCTTTCATTTGAGGTCTATTCAAAGAACAGAGTAATGTTAGTACAGGGTAAGCAAAGCCTCACTAAGAAGAACATGAATGAGGAACACCACTCAGTAGATATTACTCTTCAACTAGCCAAAAATAACTGGGGGCTCGTTATCAATGTTGAATATATCTAGACCAGCACTGCCTGATCTATAACTGCTTGTTCCAGTACAGTAATCACTAGCCACACATGGCTACTGTAGACTGGAAATATGTATAGTACTGTTGAGGACCTTAATTTTAATTTTCATGAACTTGAATTGAACTAGGCACACGTGGATAGGAGGCGGAGAGCCAAGCGAAAAGGCTGCACTGGTGAGCTGTATTTGAGAGCTTGGAGCACGCCCTAAACCATCAATTCTCGGCTCTCTCAAAAGTTTCAATGTAATAATGTCAAACTAGTTAAAACTCATGAATTTTTAAATCTAAGAAACTTCAAAAGGAGACTTAACAGTTTCCCCCTAATATTCCGCAAATGATTCACAGCAAATTTCCTAACACAGCATA